>NC_057811.1:43676624-43709454 GCF_018294505.1 Triticum aestivum | reverse complement strand
AAGAGGGGCTAGCCTCCCCCCTTTCCAACCCTAGGGCCGGCGGCCAAGGGAAGGGGCACGCCAGCCCCTTGTGGGCCGGTGTGTTCCTCCCTCTTGGCCCATTAGGCCCATATACCTCCTGGGGCTTTCCGGAACCCCTTCCGATGATCCGATGACTACCCGGTGCATTCTGAAACTCTTCCGGTGTCCGAATATCATCGTCCTATATATCAATCTTTACCTCCGGGCCATTTCAAGGCTCCTTGTCATGTCCGTGATCTCATCCGGGACTCCGAACAACATTCGATCATCAAATCATATAACTCATATAACACTATATCGTCAACGAACGTTAAGCGTGCGGACCCTACGGGTTCGAGAACTATGTAGACATGACCGAGACACATCTACGGTCAATAACCAATATCGGAACCTGGATGCCTATATTGGTTCCTACATATTCTACGAAGATCTTTATCGGTCGAACCGTTATGACAACATACATAGTTCCCTTTGTCTGTTGGTATGTTACTTGCCCGAGATTCGATCGTCGGTATCTCTATACCTAGTTCAATCTCGTTACTGGCAAGTCTCTTTACTCATTCCATAATACATCATCTCATAACTAACTCATTAGTCATTTGCTTGCAAGGCTTCTTATGATGTGTATTACCGAGAGAGCCCACAGATACCTCTCCGATACTCGGAGTGACAAATCATAATCTCGATATATGCCAACTCAACAAACACCTTCGAAGATACTTGTAGATCATCTTTATGATCACCCTGTTACATTGTGATGTTTGATAGCACACAAGGTATTCCTCCGGTATTCGGGAGTTGCATAATCTCATAGTCAAAGGAATATGTGTTTGACATTTAAGAAAGCAATGACAATAAACTGAACGATTATTATGCTAAGCTAATGGATGGGTCTTGTCCATCACATCATTCTCCTCATGATGCGATCCCATTATCAAATGACAATACATGTCTATGGTTAGGAAACCTTAACCATTTTTGATCAACGAGCTAGTCTAGTAGAGGCTTACTAGGGACACGGTATTTGTTTATATATTCACACATGTATTTAAGTTTTCAATCAATACAATTCTAGCATGAATAATAAACCTTTATCATGAATAAGGAAATATAAAATAACAACTTTATTATTGCCTCTAGGGCATGTTTCCTTTAGTCTTCCACTTGCACTAGAGTCAATAATCTAGATTACATCGTAATGAATCTAACGCCCATGGAGTCTTGGTGCTGATCATGTTTTGCTCGTGGAAGAGGCTTAGTCAACGGGCCTGCTACATTCAGATCCGTATGTATCTTGCAAACTTCTATGTCTCCATCCTTGACTTGTGCACGAATGGAGTTGAAGCGTCTCTTGAATTGTGTTTGGTTCTCTTGTGAAACCTGGATTCCTTTGCCAAGAAAATTGCTCCAGTGTTGTCACAAAAGATTTTCATTGGACCCGATGCACTAGGTATTATACCCAGATCGGATATGAACTCCTTCATCCAGACTCCTTCATTTGCTGCTTCCGAAGCAGCTATGTACTCAGCTTCACACGTAGATCCCGCCACGACGCTTTGCTTGGAACTGCACCAACTGACAGCTCCACCATTCAATATAAATATGTATCCAGTTTGTGACTTAGAGTCATCCGGATCAGTGTCAAATCTAGCATCGACGTAACCATTTACGACGAGCTCTTTGTCACCTCCATAAACGAGAAACATATCCTTGGTCCTTTTTAGGTACTTCAGAATGTTCTTGACCGCTGTCTAGTGATTCACTCCTGGATTACTTTGGTACCTCCCTACCAAACTTATGGCAAGGCACACATCAGGTCTGGTACACAACATAGCATACATGATAGAACCTAAGGCTGAGGCATAGGGAATGACTTTCATTTTTTCTCTATCTTCTACAGTGGTCGGGCTTTGAGTCTGACTCAATTTCACACCTTGTATCACAGGCAAGAACCCTTTCATTGACCGGTCCATTTTGAACTTCTTCAAAACTTTATCAAGGTATGTGCTTTGTGAAAGTCCTATTAGACGTCTTGATCTATCCCTATAGATCTTGATGTCCAATATATAAGCAGCTTCACTGAGGTCTTTCATTGAAAAATTCTTATTCAAGTATCCTTTTATGCTATCCAGAAATTCTATATCATTTCCAATCAATAATATGTCATCCACATATAATACCAGAAATGCTACACAGCTCCCACTCACTTTTGTGTAAATACAGGCTTCACCATAAGTCTGTATAAAACCATATGCTTTGATCACCTCATCAAAGCGCATATTTCAACTCTGAGATACTTGCACCAGTCCATAGATGGATCGCTGGAGCTTGCACACTTTGTTAGCACCTTTAGGATCGACAAAACCTTCTGGTTGCATCATATACAACTCTTCTTTAAGAAATCCATTAAGGAATGCAGTTTTGACGTCCATTTGCCAGATTTCATAATCATAAAATGCGGCAACTGCTAACATGATTCGGACAGACTTAAGCATTGCTACGGGTGAGAAAGTCTCATCATAGTCAACCCCTTGAACTTGTCAAAAACCTTTTGCGACAAGTCGAGCTTTGTAGATATTAACATTACCATCAGCGTCAGTCTTCTTCTTGAAGATCCATTTATTCTCAATGGCTTGCCGATCATCGGGCAAGTCCACCAAAGTCCATACTTTGTTCTCATACATGGATCCTATCTTAGATTTCATGGCCTCAAGCCATTTATCGGATTCTGGGCTCATCATAGCTTCTTCATAGTTCGTAGGTTCGCCATGGTCTAATAACATGACTTCGAGGACAGGACTACCGTATCACTCTGGTGCGGATCGTGCTCTGGTCGACCTACGAGGTTCAGTAGTAACTTGATCTGAAGTTTCATGATCATCATCATTTTCTTCCTCTCTAGTTGGTGTAGGCATCACGGGAACGGTTTTCTGTGATGTGCTACTTTCCAATTCGAGAGAATGTACAATTACCTCATCAAGTTCTACTTTCCTCACACTCACTTCTTTTGAGAGAAACTCCTTCTCTAGAAAGGATCCATTCTTGGCAACAAAGATCTTGCCTTCAGATCTGTGGTAGAAGGTGTACCGAATTGTTTCCTTAGGGTATCCTATGAAGACACACTTCTTCGATTTAGGTTTGAGCTTATTAGGATGAAGCCTTTTGACATAAGCGTCGCATCCCCAAACTTTAAGAAATGACAGTTTAGGTTTCTTGCCAAATCATAGTTCATACGGTGTCGTGTCAATGGATTTAGATGGTTCCCTATTTAACATGAATGTGGTTGTCTCAAATGCATAACCCCAAAACGATAGTGTTAAATCGGTAAGAGACATCATAGAACGCACCATATCCAATAAAGTACGGTTACGATGTTCGGACACACCATTACGCTGCGGTGTTCCAGGTGGTGTGAGTTGTGAAACAATTTCACATTGTTTTAAATGGTCAAACTCGTAACTCAAATATTCGCCTCCGTGATCAGATCGTAGAAACTTTATTTTCTTGTTACAATGATTCTCCACTTCACTCTGAAATTCTTTGAACTTTTCAAATGTTTCAGACTTGTGTTTCATCAAGTATATATCCCACTTAAATCATCTGTGAAGATTAGAAAATAACGATACCCGCCGCGTGCTTCAACACTCATTGAACCGCATACATCGGTATATATTATTTTTAATAAGTCATTAGCTCGCTCCATTGTTCTGGAGAACAAAGTTTTAGTCATCTTGCCCATGAGGCATGGTTCGCAAGTATCAAACGATTCATAATCAAGTGATTCCAAAAGTCCATCCGCATGGAGTTTCTTCATGCGCTTTACACCAATATGATCTAAACGGCAGTGCCACAAGTATGTTGCACTATCATTATTGACTTTGCATCTTTTGGCATCAATATTATGAATATGTGTATCACTACTATCGAGATTCAACAAAAATGGACCATTCATCAAGGGTGCATGGCCATAAAAGATATTACTCATATAAATAGAACAACCATTATTTTCTGATTTAAATAAATAACTGTCTCGCAATAAACAAGATCCAGATATAATGTTTATGCTCAACGCTGGCACCAAATAACAATTATTGAGGTCTAAAACTAATCCTGAAGGTAGATGTAGAGGTAGCGTGCCGACGACGATCACATTGACCTTGGAACCATTCCCGACGCACATCGTCACGTCGTCCTTAGCCAATCTTCGTTTATTCCGCAGCTCATGTTTTGACTTACAAATATGAGCGACCGAACAAGTATCAAATACCCAGGCACTACTACGAGCATTTGTAAGGAACACATCAATTACATGTATATCAAATATACTTTTGTTCACTTTGCCATCCTTCTTATCGCCAAATACTTGGGGCAGTTCCGCTTCTAGTGACCATTTTACATGCAGTAGAAGCACTCAGTTTCAGGCTTGGGTCCAGCTTTGGGCTTCTTCACGGGAGTGAAAACTTGCTTGCCATTCTTCTTGAAGTTCCCTTTCTTTCCCTTGCCCTTTTTCTTGAAACTAGTGGTCTTGTTAACCATCAACACTTGATGCTCCTTGATTTCTACCTCCGCGACCTTAAGCATTGCGAAGAGCTCAGGAATCGTTTTATTCATCCCTTGCATATTATAATTCATCACAAAGCCTTTGTAGCTCGGTGGCAGTAATTGAATAACTTTGTCTATAACACTATCAACTGGAAGATCAACTCCCAGTTAAGTCAAGTGATTATGATACCCAGACATTTTGAGTATGTGTTCACTGACAGAATTATTCTCCTCCATCTTACAACTATAGAACATGTTGGAGAGTTCATATCTCTCAACCTGGACATTTGCTTGAAATATTAACTTCAACTCTTGGAACATCTCATATGCTCCATGACGTTCAAAACGTCTTTGAAGTCACGGTTCTAAGCCATAAAGCATGGCACACTGAACTATAGAGTAGTCATCAGATCGAGCCTGTCAGACATTCATAACGTCTACATCAGCTCCTTCAGCAGGTATGTCACCTAGAGGTGCATCAAGGACATAATTCTTCTGTGCAGCAATGAGGATAATCCTCAAGTTACGAACCCAGTCTGTGTAGTTGCTACCATCATCTTTCGACTTAGCTTTCTTTAGGAACGCATTAAATTTCAAGGGAATGATAGCACAAACCATTGATCCACAACATAGATATGCAAAACTATTAAGACTAAGTTCATGATAAATTAAGTTTAATTAATCAAATTACTAATGAAGCCCCACTTAAATAAACATCCTTGAAGTTATCTAAGTGATACATGATCCAAATCAACTAACACATGTCCGATCATCACGTGAGATGGGGTAGTCATCAATGGTGAACATCTCTATGTCAGTCTCCAGTGTTCCGAGACCATGTCTGTACATGCTAGGCTCTTCAAGTTTAATCCAAGTATTCCGCGTGTGTAAATCTAGCTTACACCCATCGTATATGAACATAGTCTATCACACCCGATCATCACGAGGTGCTTTGAAACGACGAACTTTAGCAACGATGCATACTCGGAGAGAACACTTATATCTTAAAATTTAGTGAAGGGATCATCTTATAATGCTACCGCCGTTCTAAGCAAAATAAGATGCATAAAGGATAAACAACACATGCAATCAAAATATGTGACAATGTGACATGATATGGCCATCATCATCTTGTGCTTTTGATCGCCATCTCCAAAGCAACGTCATGATCTCCATCGTCACCAGCTCGACACATTGATCTCCATCGTTGTGTCGGGGTCATCTCGCCAACTATTGCTAACACATAGCGATAAAGCAATTACATGACGCTTGCATTTCATACAATAATTTAGAGACAACCCTAAGGCTCCTGCCGGCTGTCGATATTTACAAAACATGATCATCTCATATAACAACATATATGACATCACGTCTTGACCATATCACATCACAATATACCCTTAAAAAACAAGTTAGACGTCTTTTACATTGTTGTTGCAAGTTTTACGTGGCTGCTACAGGTTTCTAGCAAGAACTGTTCTTATCTATGGCAAAACGACAACAGTGATTTATCAAGTTTGCTGTTTTAACCTCCTTTAAGGACCGGTCGCAGTCAAATTTGATTCAACTAAAGTAGGAGAAACAGACGCCCGCCAACCACCTTTATGCAAAACAAGTTGCATATCCGCCGGTGAAACCAGTCTTATGTGTGTGGACATGTAAGGTTAGTCTGGAAGGCGGAGGAAGAAGGTGACCACATGACCCCGCCTATCAGTGTCTGTCGCATCTAATAATGGGCTAATAATGGGCTGGGCTGGGCTGAAGCGACTCATATGCCAAAAAAACATACTGCACCCCGTCTCCTCAAAATAACCATAGAAACTCCGTAAATACAAGTTTTTGTTGTCGTAAAAAATATTTGAGTTGTTTTTCCTTAATCTTTCTTTCTTTATGATTTATTTACATAGAATAAAAAGACATCCTTGATAACATATTGTCCAATAGAGAATGAGCATTGATCCGACCAAACACTTCAAGCGATGTAATGCAATCAAGATCTAAAACTCATTCGTCGAGTGAAATAATGCCGAGCAAACACGATCTTAATGCGAAGGAAGCATGGTGGCGCCTAGTAATTGCTTACTCCATGTGTCTCTGCAGAATGACACACGACAGTTTCAAAGATCAAGACTTCTGAGTTCTTTTCACCGGTAAACTCAACACCGATTGTGAATTTCGCAAGGGCGATCGAGAACTCGGTACCATCTCTATTTGCCTTCCAACACGGCATTTGACGTGGTTGTAGCAGTCTGCACGGTCTTGTGCTAGCTGCTCCGTATCTCTGTGGCACCATACTTGTCATGTACAATTCCCAACCCCATATTATGCAGACACGTCAAATTTATGGTGTCAGTTTAAATCCAGTGCCGAATTGATCATTGATCGGGGGCTCTTTTTTGTTTGTGTTTTGTAAAGTTCAGTTGGTAAATAACATTGCCCGTATTTCTATAGAGAAAGAACAATACTAATACTAGTACATCATTACTGATGAAATTTGCTTGTCAAATTGCAGCTGCCATTAGAGGAGAATATAAAAATCAGACTTCACCAATTAAGGCACAATAGAGTGTGTTTAGACTAAAAAAAAACCAATTAAGGCACAATAGATTCAGAAAGAAAAAAAAAATCTTTCACTTACTATAGATAGCTTGTTCACTTTGGTGTAAGTCTCGAAGGAAGATTCCGAGTCTCAGCGTAACCTGAATTGCCATGGTTCCAGAATTCTGCAATTCTGGAAGCAAAGTTGTTCATTCTGTACATCAGTAGCAGATAATGATGAACCAGCCGGTACATAAGACGTAGTAGAGACACGGCGCGCAAGAGATAGAAAAGAGAAGAGCAATACCAATACAATACAGCCACACAGAAAAGAGAAGATTCCTGCCTCCATGGATGGCTGTGTGCATCGCTTGATGCAGAGGCCGGGGGTTATCCTCCTTATCAAAAGAAAATGGAACACTTCAGACGCCATGAGCTTTGCACCCTGTTGCGGTGCCTCCCTTTTTCCCTCCGTCGCCTTGCTTGTACCAAGCTCCAACGGTTGCTAATCCAGTAGCAAACATGAAAGACCAGTGAGCTGGGATCGCAGCTCGAAACATGACATATTCTTTGGCCTTCTGGATCCCCCAAAGTGTCCCATCAACCCCAACAGTCGCCATCTTCCTTTCCCCAGTAGGAAGAGATTCCTGAAACAACAATCAGCCGAGGTCAATTGACAACTTATATTGAGATGGCAAACAGTCTACATGCCCTAAAGTAAAAGTCCACACAAACGCTCAAACCCGCCTTTTCAGCTCAAACTTTGCTGACCCTCCTTCAGAGTGAAAGAGCCCCCCGCCAGTGCCACCCCAAGTTGCCTCTAATTATCTACTAGACAGGAAACGATTGTCTATTGATTTCTTGATATTGATGAGGAAAGCTACACCACTTTTCTCATTTGCTGGGACAACTGAGAAATGAGAAGTTCACAATGTGCCTAGTGAAAAATACTGAAATTCTTGCAAGGAACCACCTACTAAATAGCATTTTTAGTGCATCAAAGATTCACCTGATCTCATAATATCTCTATTCCAACATGTGGTGTCAACATGACATGAGGATGGAAAATTTCAAAACCGTGCCATCAAGGAATGGAAAGTATCAGTTCATCAGGAGCTAGCAACGGCCAGAGGAACGAAAGAGCACTTTGATGTGGTTGTAGTTTGGACTATCTTGGGCTGAATCCCCGTACGTGGCACCATACCTGTCCATGTTCAAACCCAGCCCTTGTTTATTTAGACTCATCGATTTGTAGTCTTGTTCAATCCCCTGAATCTCTCATCATTAGGCTCCCCTCTTCGTGTAAAAGCTCAGTTGGTATACAACCTTGCTGAGTTTGATCTGGAAACAGAAGCAGTACTACATCATCCTCCAGTTGGTGCTGCTCTCCTGGTCGTCCTTGCGTCCGCGGTGGTCTTTCCGTCTCTGCTCCAGAGAGATAATTGTTACAATTTTCAAGATTAATTCAGGAGCGGTATTTTCTTATCAACTTTCAGCACATTGCCTTCATGCAGTAAGTTCACTAGTGAAGTTTATTTATCTACTCTAAATGGATATGCATAAATGTTGGAGAAATAAGAATGATGCTAATCAACTAGCATTTGCACTTGGATTTCATCACTGTGCCTTCAATACATTAGATACTAAATGCACGCTTTACACTTCAATGTAAAACAGTTTTATCTGCTGACACTGTAAAAATGACACTTCCCTTTTGGTGAACCTGTATGAAAATATGCCTATTTTAATAGACTAAATTGGACATTTATGAAAACGACAGGAGAATCAAAATCCTCTAATCACTGATGTATTTAAGATAAGAAAGTGATTTCTCATCATAAGTAGTTAAGCCCACTCCCTACGTTCTGAAAACATAAGACCTCTTGTCATACATATGCTGCTATGATAATGGAAAATGTTGATACTCTTCTCAGTATAATAGTTGTGGCTCTGAACAGACTGGAGTGAAATCGTAAATAAAATTTTAGTCCATTAGCGGCTGGCAACTTTCTGCTCAGATTCAAGTTAACTTGGCTCCTGAAAGATTTCTAAATGCTTACTATAGGTTCACACTTGAATTGGGTATAATAAGTTTCAGAATTAATAATACATGAAGTTTGAAAGATTCAAGGCTAACGTTCAGCTCTGATTCAAATTCAGAGTTCAGACTTCAGAGTACAAAATTTACATACCGCCTTCTGTTTACATGCATGCGTGATTCGTTCAGATTGTTTACATCCAAGTGAAGATGCAACAAAATGTAGAAAATTGATTAAAGCACCAGATGCTGCCAGTTTATTCAAAGCTATAGTACAATACTAGAAGGATTACTTAACTTGCAAGATGCAAAAAAGAGAAAAGTAGGAGCTTCCCTGAATAAAACTAATGCATTGTCAGGCCATACTTGTTGCTGAAGCTTCAGGGCGTCATCAACAAACAGAGAGTTAAGAATCATGTATAGCACAGCAAAGCCATAGCTGCCATGTTTCGTCTTGTTTCCCAGAAGAAGAAAAAAACATCATGTACATCCAGTTTCAGCACATCTTCACCTGTTGGAAAGAAAGGACCATCCACATTTAGTAAATAAGTATGCTTCTATTGCCCAGCCCTTTTTCTTCTTGAGGAAAACTCGACATCTTCTCACCTGGTGGTAAGTCACTTCATCATTCCACCCGTTCCCCTCGCCTACATTTCATTAATCTTGTTTCTACAATTTCAACAAGCACCAGAGAAGGGACACACAGTTGATCTTTAAATCACATCTCTTCGCCGGTATTAGCATGGACCATCTCCTTTGCCTTACTACAAGCACACACCTGAGATATCATTTCTTTCAACTACTACAGCCTCACATCAGGAACAAACTAATATATGACCATCCTCGCACAGCTGACAGCTTTGTTCTTAAATTATGGTATATAACATCTCTACTATCCCTATGTTTAAAATTCTGCAAGATTCTACACTAAGTGGCATCCCATCTGGCTTTTTCCTTTTTCTATTACGACTTTCCAGATAGAAATTTGCCAAAAAGGATGGTTCATAAGCCCACTTTACTATCGTAACAAATTATGCTAAGGATATAGATAGTGCTCATATGGAATAAAATCAGCTAAAGGATATGGCAGAAATTAACACGGTAATGTCAGAACGCTTTTTTAATGTTCCCATGACATTAGTTCCCTTATTGTATCAAACACTCTCTGCTTTTCAGCACTATACCATACAACTATCAATTTGCTTATCTGCTACGTAGTGATATACAAATTGGCAATCAACAGAAGTGCTACTAGCCTACTAAACTGTCCAGTTTCGAGATCAGATGCCCCAAGAAAAGAATCAGCCAGTAGGCCATCCAAAAATACATGAGACAAATAAACAAATAAACTGATACAAACTACTACTCCCTCCGTCCCAAAATAAGTGATTTCGTACAAAGTTGAGTCACTTATTTTGGGACGGAGGGAGTAGTAAACAATGGCCGTCTACAATAGTTAATATACTTACTACAATGAAGACAAGGTGCCGACAGTAGATACAGTACCACTCTGAATTACGCCCAGAAATTGTAACAGTAACTATAAGGAGTACAGATGAATAAATTACAGAAGAGAGATTGCTTGCTTAAGATCCATTGGATTGCCTTGTATTTGTAACTCCACTAGTGTTATCAGTATTCTTAATACTCCCTCCGTCCCAAAATAAGTGGCTCAACTTTGTAAGTGCAATGTTGAGTCACTTATTTTGGGACGGAGGGAGTACAACCATAGTGTTCAGAAGTGAGAGAGAAAGAAATCAGCCGTTCTTCCTCCTCACCAAACTGTCACCCTAAAATACTTCCTCTTATTTTATGTGTCAGATCTGCACACACACCGCGTCTAGAGAAAAATATTGCACAAACAATTCCAGAAATTAGAATGATACAATAGATTATTAGATACTACTAAACGTACACTTTACACTTAGTTACCTGTATGAAAATATGCCCATTTTAATAGACTAAATTGGACATTCTTGCTAAATATCCTCTAATCACTGGTGTACTATGAGATAAGAAATTGATTTCTCAACATAATTAGTTAAGCCCGGTCCCAATGATCTGGAAACATAAGAACTCGTGTCATACAGATGCCGCTGTGACAATGGAATATATAGATAAAACAGTTGTGGCCCTAAAAAGTCTGACAAAATAACTCTGAATCATACATAAAAGTTATTTTGTCAGACTTTTTAGGGCCACAACTACAGAGCCTTCAGAATCATGTATAGCACAGCAAGCCATAGCCAGCTGCAGAATGGCCTGATCTCACAGGGTAGAAGTGACATATGCCACTTGTTAGTAATGATACCAAGAAGCAACAGGGCCACACTCTAATACAATCCTGATAAAGAAAGCTAAGTAATTCTATTATAAACATCACCCATCTAATGCCGCTACACTCTGAAATAGAACGAAACACTGGCTCATTGGATACAAATGCTAACACAACTGTGAATCGATTATCAGTAACTTATCCCATGAACACATAAACTGAGACAGTGCTTTACCTTTTCAAGAAATCCAAGAATTTTGCCAACTGTTATGGCCATCCAGATAGAAAAGAAAATGTAAGAGTTCATGAGAAATTGACGACAACTGAAAAAGAGGTAGACTAATAAACTTAACAGGTTGCTCGGCCAATTGCAAAATGTCAACTTGTGCATTTTAGTTATAGAACATAATACCCACACTAGAATTATGAGAGATATGAAAATAGTAGGAGAGGCATCTGCTGGAAATCCACAATAAACACATAATTTATGGCCATCGAGCAGAGCAGGATAATACACCTAAGTTTACTAGCGGCAAGGTAAAAGAGCGGCAAGTGCTTCTCCATTGTCTCAATAACATTACTAGCATAAGAATGGACAGACACACCTAAGTTTATTTACTTAAACTTAAATGATGTCAAACCTCCTCCATATGAGAGTTTGACGTTTAGTTAAGTGTGCATCCCTCTTTAGCAGATAACCAGATGTGAGCCCTGTACATTTCGTTTTGCAGCCAGTAGGTATTTCCTATATGACCGATGGTTCCAAATCGTTACCTCTGATCCAACTAAAGGAGAACTCACTTGCAGACACCTTCTATAGTTGAATGATTAAGTCTATCTTTAGTTTGTTATAGTTAAAGCAAAAAACAGATCTCTATGAATCTGCATATGAGCAAACCAAAATGATTTTTATATCAAACCATAACTGAAAAATAGATTAAGCTAAAGCCACTATTTACCTAGATTTGGGAAGGGCATCAGATTTATCCTCAAATTATCCACTATGAATTGCAAAAACAGCAATAGAACATTAGGAATGCATTACCAACAATGAAGGAGACCTTACCTTGGCTCATTATCTCAATGCACAGGCAACTAACTTGAAAACAGAAATTTTAGTGCATTACAGAATGGCCTGATCTCACACTTACTTAGTTCCAATACATGTGTTTAAAACATGAATGAGGACGAAAAAGTTCATAACCAATCCATGGTTTCTTCTCGGCTGAGTGGTAACATTACATATCAGTATCCAGGGATCAAATTATCAGCTTCATCACTTGCTAACAACCACCAACCCAGCATCTAACAGACATACAGCAGCGGACAATCAGCACACAGTTACATCAGAGCCTGTTCTTGGCTTATGTGAATCTGAAATTAGTGGGCACTTCCCCTTTGCAAGCAGCATCGTAGTCTTTTTCAAGGTGCGGTGCAGCTTCCTTATGAGGGTGTATGAACTTCTTCTTGAATGTCATGTCGGACTCCTTGAAAACAGTATAGTAGCTCGGGTCACGCTTGAGCAATCCATTTTCCTTGAGAAACTTTACGACATAGTACCGGGGTCTGATCCGGCCCTCCAAGCTGTAAGTGAGCATTGCCGGACGATAAGCAATGTATGCCGGTTCCAACCCCACCTCAGAGATGAGGAACTCGGACCTGTGCTGCAGTGATTCCTTAGCCCTCATTAGCAACGTTGGAGACTTAGAAAAAGCAATGCCCACCTCGACATCCGACCACCTGAACGCTTTCTTCAAGTGCTCCACTTTGGCGGTGATTTTCTCCTCGCTGAGGAATGCAACAGCTTGTAGTGCATGTCTGAACATCGGAGATCCACGGGGTACACCAAGACCTTCGATGCACGCCACTGCTGTCCGGATGCGTTCCGTGCTGATGCCGAGGGTCGATGGCCTAAGTACGTATAGCTTGGCAATGTCACAAGCACCTAGCCCGCACTCCCGCAGGAAGGTGACATTGGGCTTGACCACCCGCTCGAGGTCGGAGGAGAGAACGGAGCCACTCTTGAGGGCTCGAAAGAGGTTCTCGGAGGAGCCGAAGAGGGGCAAGCAGTACTCAAGCGTGGAGACGATGGATCTACGACGGAATTTGTCGGGGCAAAGCGAGACGAGGCGTGCGACCTCAGAACGCGAGAGGCCAAGGCCGGTGAGCCCGGCGACGACGGGGGCCAGGGTCCTCTCCACGCCGGCGCAGAGGAGCTGCGGGTCCTTGGCTACGGCGCCGGCGACGTCGGCGCCGGAGAGGCCGAGGCCGGCGAGGAAGACGAGCACGGCGTCGGGGTTGGCGGTGGACTTGAGGTGGGAGAGCTTGGCGGAGGCCTTGAGGGCCTGTGGTCGGGTGAGGCCGCAGGTGGAGACGAGGTAGTCGTCGACGGCGAAGGCAGGATTGGGGCAGACGGCCGCGGAGAAGAGGTGGTGGAGCTGGGAGGCGGGAGACGCGGAGGGAGATGAGAGGAGCTGGGTGAGGAGGCAGCACCGGAGCCGGAGCATGGCGGCGCGGCGGAGAGGCCGGGGAGATTTGGCGCGGCGGCGGCGAGGGAATGGGGAACGACGGCCTGGCGCGAGTGCGAGAGGATTTGCGTGGTGGTGTCTGGTCTGTTCTTTTTTTTTGAAGAGAGAGGGAGAGAATGGTCTGGTCTGGACTCTGGTTCGACCTTGATGCTGACAAGGTGACCCCACGAGCCAGTCCCTCTAAAACGTACTTAGAATGCATTCTGTAACATTTTTACTGCTTTCACATGATCTGTGATTTTAAACAACATCCAGATTTGTTACATTATTATACTCTCTAACTTTGTCCTAATTCAGCGGCGCTTATTTTGAGGCAGAGGAAGTACATCTTTTATACTCTCTAGTACTCCTCCAGAGTTTGGAGTAGAAAATGCAATACCACATCCATTTGATTGTTACACAGATGACACGCATGACTCAGTCAAATTGTTTACATGCAAGTGAAGGAAGACCCAGCATGTCTTGAGCAAAAGGAAGCACGAGAGCCCATTAATCCACCAGATGCAGCTTAGTTGACTTCATTCAACTTGTTGTTTGTCCCCTTGTACATTGCAATATATAGGATAACATGTATTCGCTCTGTAAAAAAAACATAAGATCATTTAGATCCCTAACTATATTAGTGATCTAAACGATCGTATATATCTTTATAGAGGGAGTACCTTGCAAAAGTCAAAACAGGCTTCTGTCAATAAAACTTACGATGGCATATCACGCTTGTTGCTGAAGCACATCAATTAACAGAGCCTTGAGAATCATGTAAGGTCCCAACCACCACATTTGGTCCATCTCCTAGAAAAAGAAGAAATGACCGCACCTTTTAGAGTCTAATCACATTTTCTCTTGGACCATCCATCTACAACATTCAGTAAATCAGTTGGTCCATATATTTCATATTTAAGTAGTGTAAAATTTAGTTCAGGAATTGCTGTCTGACAAGTGTCGAATATATCTGGTACCTCCCATCTACCACATATATGGCATTTATAAGTAGCAAAAAACAGCTCCCAGAATGACCACAGATGTTGAATATATCTTGCAAACTCCCAAGATGATCACCACTTTACAAGTAATAGAAACACAAATGCTTGCTCTGCATAAATGCCACTGTCAATGGCTAAGCAGACTGTATTTTAGGCACACAATAAAAGCTTGGATCGGAAACTCAACACTTACTACTACTAGTACCAAATACATAGTTCCCTCTCTCTACTCTTCCATCAAACGTGGCACACGTCATTGTTCTCTTCACGGGCGAAATTTCTACACGCCTCTCTATTGCTGATGTCCAGGCAACTCCACACTCCCCTGTATGTACATGCATGCAGAAGCTGCCAACACTCATTCCAGGAGTGCATGCATCTTAGCTAGCACAAAAAAAGAGTGTAACTTTTTCGTAAGCTTCCGGACTATAAAGGTCTCGTCTCAGAATCCATCTGTAATAGACTCCCAACTTCTGCGCAAGGCTTCGCAGGTAAGTAGGGTGCAGGACTTCAGGTGACATATAGACAGATAAGGAATGCATCAAGGTTTTATGCTCTGAATCATGTAACGGTGCATCTCCTTTAACAAGAACACATACTAGTAGAGAGATTTTCACACCTAAGAAACTACAATAAACGGAAACAAAAGAGCAGTATGTACAGAAGGTCCAAGAAGGCAATCGTCTAATCATGGAGCACAATAAACATTATCTTCATTAGCAGTGGGCACGCACAACATTTAGTTTCTACTACCAAAAGGTCCCGTGCGTTGCAAGAGGAGAAAAAAATCATAATCTTCAATAGCCATGATCACATTTTGTTGCATCAACGATATACACTATCACTCTCAATTTCGTGAAATCATGAACATTTTTCTAAACTCATGAACATATTTCAAATCGTGAATATTTTTCAAATTCATGAACACTTACAAATTTTCGAACATTTTCTAAAATCAAGAACATTTTTTGAATTCATGAATATTTTATACTATTAGCAAAAAAATTTAAAATTTTGATTTTTTTTTACAATTTTCTTGAATCGGTGAACATTTATAGAATGCACGGACATTGTTTTGGAAATTGGTGGGAAAATTTTGAAATCTAAGTAACTTTTTTTATTTAATGAACATTTTTTGAAATGCATGATCATTTTTTGAATGAGCAAAAAATTTATGAATGAATAAACTATTTTGTAAGTCACGAACAATTTTTGAATTCCTAGGATATTTTTCCATACATGAACTTTTTTGATTGGCGAAATTTTGTTCAATTTCATTAACATTTTCTAAATACACAAACTTTTTAAAAAACCATGAATATTTTTTGGTTTCCCGAACATTTGTTTTCAAAATTTCGAACATTTTTTAATAAGCATTTTTTATAAAATCACGAACAGCTTTTCAATCCACTTACATTTTATGATTTATAGTTGGGGTCTGCCATTGGGGGCAGCTTGAGAGGAAGTTGTGCGCACCTCACCTTCACCTTGAAATTATAAAAAAAATCTCGCGTCACGTGAACATCACGTCCATCTCAAAAAGAAAAAAAAGGCCTAGAAAAACTTTTCTTGAAAAGAAAAAGGGAAAAGTCTCATTGCCATTTAAAAAACTCTAAAAAATCAAAAACTTTCTCACCGTGCCCAACCAACATGTGCCACGTGGCATAGCTGGTTGGCCACCTTTCTATTGTGCCTTCATGGGTTTAATTAAATATTTTATTTCAAAATTGTCATTTTAAAAAAAATTGGAACTATTTTGAAGTCCTAGATTATTTAAAGTAGAAACAAAGGAAAACGGAATACAAAAATAAAAAATAATAAAAGACGAAATTTAAAAAACAGGCCGCCCATACATGTGCCGGCCCAAATGAGCGTGCGGCGTCTTCTTCCAACGCGCAGAGCGCAGTATATGAGGTCCCTACTGCATGGGTCGGCCCAGGCGGGGGATTCCTCCTTGTGAAACGTTTTTTATCACTTATAGTTGGCATTGGTGGGGCTCAAAAGTTTTTCCCTCTAGTTAGGGTTAGGTTTTCTCCTGGGGCGATTGTTTCGCCGCCATCGAGTCCTGAACTTCCTTGCCTTCGATTCTCATGTTGCCGATCTCGCACGATCAAGGAGCGATCATTCTGATCGCGGCCCGGTCTTGGGGAGGCATTGGGGAGCGGAGTGCTTAGGGCTGCTCCGAGAAGGCTCGACCAGTTTGTTGGGTTAGTGACGGTGTCTTGGACTAGGGGGTACTCACCACGTCGTCTCCCGATCGGTTGGATTGGGCCGAGGACCCCCACGGCCGTTTACTCATGGGCCAGTTCGGACAGCCGAAGTATACATGAGGAAGATTCCACAAGACTTGGTGATCAAGACAAGGACTCCTCTCCACCGGTGTATTCGACTAGGACTCTTGTTATCCTAGGCCTCTGGTATATTATATAAGCCGAGGCCAGGCTAGTCGATAGGGATATGCTAGATCATCATGACATTACTCATCATACCTCTAGGGTTTATACCACAACATATGATCTCGAGGTAGATCAACTTTTGTAACCCATATACTCATTAAAGTCAATCAAGCAGCATGTAGGGTATTATCTCTTCGAGAGAGCCCGAAGCTGGGTAAAATACCATGTTCATGTTACCATCAATCCTAAGACACATAGCTTGGGACCCCCTACCCGAGATCTGCCGGTTTTGACACCAACAATGGTGCTTTCATTGAGAGTTCCGCTGTGTGATCGACAAAGGATCAATGGCTCGACTGCAGATCAACTGCGACGTCGGCATCTTTGTCACCGGCTCGACTGGTCGCCTTGGCTTGACCGAGGACTGTGCCCTGCCTCCGATCGTCATGTTCGGACGAGGGCCTTCATCAACATCAAATCCGATCTCTATCATGATCTTGGAGTAATCATCCATTGAGCTTGGGGGCTCAACGTCAACATTGTCCTCGGATGACTGTGCTGTTTTTCCGGATAGCAAACTTGTATCCGCCGGCACCACCTCCTCGAGCATCGCTTTGACGATTCCTTCAGTGGAACTGTGCGGAATTGAGTCTACAACGATCCTCTAAAATTTCGTCACGTTCCGATGGAGCAATCTCCGTCAATCTCCGATATACTGGAGCCCTGTCGAATCTAGACAAGAATCTGGACGAGTTTGTAGCGTGGTGTCCAGCATCTAGCTCGGACGTCCTTTGGAAGATCCAACCGTTGATCGGCTGCGGAATTCCTATATCTACCACCTGTCAAAATTTCAGCTCGATCCGACCGTCCAAACTCCGGGAACCTTCCGATTAGTGCATCACTTTTCGGATCTGTTTTCTGCGCGAGAACGAATCCGACCCGAGTTCATCTTCTTTATGAACGGGATTTCGGACATAATTTTTGAAGGAAATTTTTGTATGGGGTATTGTGTTTTATTCTCAAACACATCCCACTAATATTAAAAGTCTTTTTCCAATATAATCTTCACCATCGTGCCGGTGTCAAACCAGTCCGACAACATTGCTTCACGGCGGCCGACCTGCGCTAGACACGTCGTTGCTTTGCTGAGCCGAGCTCAACTTCTTCGGATCATCATCTCGGCGAGGCGAACAAGAGTGCGGCATCGCGAAGGATAAATTATCACCAACATCGCCGCCCCACGGATTACACGGAGCGGGCACACTGGCATCGCCGCATGGTCACTTCATCAAGCCGGCATTGACCGCGTCACAAGTTACGACCTGCGTCGGCATGGCCGCACTGTTGCTTCTTCAAGCCGATGTCCATCACGCCGAACTACTTCAACACCTCAGCTGACATGGCAGCTGCAACGTCTCCTTACCGACCTGCTTCGTCACCTCGGCTAGACCGAGGGCTTCGCCATCTCTTCATCAACTTACTTCGGAGACTTCGGCGTCACCAGTCGACCAGCTTCATCACATTAGCTGGACCATGGGCTTTGCCTCGGTGAGCCAACCTTTGCCAGCATCGCCATGCCATCGCTTCATCACCCATCAGGCAATGGGTGGCGGATCGAGTCCCAGTTTTGGGAGTAACCTTCCTTCATATTGCTACAACAGATAAACCAGGTGCTATTAATCCTAGTAATTTTTTTGCTTGGGTTTATTTTTTCTGAGAAATTATTACTCTGGTTTCCATCATCTGTACACAAGTCTGTCAAATAGTGGCCGCATTAACAAAGGTCGCATAGTGGTTCGCTCAGTTTTCGTATACAGTTCGGCGAATGCCGCATCCGGAACTCGGTCCGGCTTGTGAATTCAGGCTTTGCCACGCCTTCACCGCGTCACGCTGACGCCTTGCATCAACATTGACTTCAGCGCAAGGCCACATCTCTTTAAATAAATTATTTTTGCGAAAAGCAATTATGCAAGGATTATATATATATTTATATTATTCCTTTTGGACCGCACTATTTTATGTGTGTAGGTGATCGACTTCGACTGCGTCACGCGGTCACTTCGGCAAGCCAACGTCGTCGTCCCAATTGGCATAAATCGGCTCGTATGATCACCTTATTGATCAAATTGCCATACCGACATGTTCGGTTGCCTCAGGGACTTCGGCATCATCAAGAGGGTCCTACCTCATCGGGTGTTCGGCGCACGGGCCATATTTCTCTTATTACTCATCTTGCATAAATTATTTGTTATGCTATGAATTTTTTAAATTATTATTATTACTGCTATCTCCGGCTTGCACTATTTTCTGTGCACAGGTAAATGATCCGGGTTGGGCAGCGCTGTCACCTCGACATACCACGTCACCTTGGCTGGACCGAGGGCTTCGTCATCACTTCATTAACCCACGCTGGGGATTTCAGAGTCACTCTGCCGGCCTGCATTGGTCGTGCTATGTCACCACTTCGGAGTGTCGAGCTCTTCGCTCCGCCACCTCGGGACCGGCTTGGGGGATGGAATCGTGTCCCGCATCAAGCTCGGACCGCGTCGTCAATGCCGAACACATTAACCAGCTAAGTCGCTTTCATGCTCAAAAACTTTTAGTTTTAAATTTTGTTCGGTTCGACCAAGGATTATACTTTTTTGGCAAAAAAGTTGTTTGTGAAAAACTTCCTTGTCAAAACTTTGTTTGTGACCCACAAATTCATATACCCCGTTTACTTGGGGGCTTCCTTTATGAAGCCTTTCCTCTTGCATATGATTATACTTGTATGGCTTCGTTCCTTGTTCGTGTATTACGCCACAATATGCACCATGTTGACTTAAGTGTTCCATAAGCTGGGTTGCCTTGCTCCTGTGTTTACCCCTAAGTTCCCGATTGTTCGGCTAGTGAGTAAAGGGAGCACCTCTGCGATTGTCACGACCGGGTCATCCGAGCTCGGACCTCAGACTGGGTGAAGCCGAAAGCTAGCGCTCTTATTGTTTTCAATCATGGTCGGCACACAATGAAACTCATGAGTACAAAAAATCTATTGCACAAGTCTCATAGTAACAATGAGCAACCGAAGAAAGGTATCGGTGGGGGTATTATTTTCTTCGAAGATGCTTCTTACATTTCGTCAGTAATATAGCATAAGTTCCCTAAGCGCGCTTTGTCTGTTACAGCCTTATGGCCTGATTGCCTGGTTATCAGAAACACCGTCGATATTATCGACAGGTGGAGTACATAACACTTTTCGGCCCTTGACCGAAGAGGGAGAAGCCGACGGTCGGTTAAGACGCGTTTAAAGTTCGGGTGAACACAGATATGATATAAGTACTTCGGTACATACAATCATTATACATAAAATTCTTTTACCCAAGTCACTTGGGGGCTCTTAAATTTATGTGAGCTGTTTTATAATTAGTGTTCTTCTTCTTAGTCGTTGCAAAGTCTTTTTCTATCACTCCTTTTTTTCGACGCGAGTGTGTGGTCAATAGCCGGGGAGCCTAATTTCTCTCTCAAAGCCGCTAAACTTTGCTAAACTGGCCTAACGAGAAGTACTCCGCCTTCAGGATAGGAGGTTGAAGCCGTTGGCTGACCCGCTTGAAGTCTTGAGATAGGATGTGTCATGTTAAACCACGACAGAAGCACAATTTTTCTTCTAAGACCAATTTTTGGATTGGCACAAAACACTTGATCTAGTTCGGACGTCAAGTTTTTACTGAAGTTTTTGGCTTTTCGAGCCTATGGCACTTTTCAACTATTTGTGTGTTTCCAGCACAAGTCTCGCAGTGCAACGCGGGACACCTTTTGAGATTCGGCAAAAACATTCTCGGATATTGCTATATATGCATCGGTTTCGAATTGTGTCTTCGGTCAATAGTTGGGTTGCCCGGCTCCTATGGTTGCCTTCTACGTTCCTCTTGTTCAGCTAGGTGTGCAAAGGGAGAACCATTGCGATTGTGCTTCCAGCTAGCATGGTTAAGCGCCTCAGTGGAGAAAGCCGAAAACTGACTGTCACAATAAGCGTAAACTGGTCAGTGATCTGATGACTGTATTAAACTATAATATCGATAGAGGTCACCCCTGTTAAATGACGGTTCGTTCATAACATTGGCTGAAGTGTTTACAGCTTGATCTCGTCTGTCGCCGAACACTAACCAGGGGCTAGTAGCTGGCCTCCCAACTTTAAGCTCCTATGACTAAGTGAAAGTTATAAAGCCCGCATATCAGATTGCCTCGTTTCCGCTAACACAACCGCCTCAGGGCACCGAGACGTCCGCTAAGGGTTGTCTTCTATTGCGGGAACACCCTGCGTAGTATCTACAAAGGGGTAGAAGCCGACGATGGGCCACTTTCAACTGATAAACCGTCGCAATGGAGTCAAAATAAACATATCATCAGCATTTGTATTCAGTATACAAGCGCTGCCTTCCGTAATCATCGTTATAAAGCCATACATATGCATCAATTTGACTTAAGATCTTGGCCAAGCTGGGTTGCCTGGCTCCTGTGCTTACCCCTATGTTCCTTATTGTTCGGCTAGGCGGTAAAGGGAGCACCTCTATGATTGTTACTACCGGGTCATCCGGGTTAGTACCTCAGACTGGGTGAAGCTGAAAACTAGCTATCTTAAAGGATATAATTGGTCGGCAACGACGGAAGTGAAAATTTGGGTTCGCTAAAGACCACATAGTTCGGGAACTTTCCCCAAACTAAATCCTCAATATTTTGCTCCCACATTGATCGGGGCTGAGGTTTCATGATCATGCTTAGCATGACAACCCCAAGAAAGGAACCGATAGTGGCACTATTTTCTTTGGAAGACATTTATTATGTTAAACAGTAATATAACATATCTCTCTGCGTACCTTTGTTTATAAAACCGTATGGCCAGATTGCCTTGTTTGTCGTAAATCTTTGCCCTCATAAAGGCTTCATAAAGTAGGACAAACACTCCTCGGCTACTGGCCGAGGAGGTGGAAGCCGATGGTCGGTCAACAAAGTTTTGTACAATGCGGATCCGAGCATTAATAATGTAAAGTACTTGGATACATAGAATCAGTACACATAATTTGTGATTTTACTTCGAATATCGATCCTTAATTCGGCCACCCATGCCCACATTAAGGCTCGGGGGGCTACTGGGCTTCACGCTCATTATTTATAAATATTAAAGGGGCACATCGATCCCCTGATCTGGTGTTGCCACCCGACCAGTGTCTCGGGGGCTACTGCATTGCCTATTCAATGCAGAAAATTTTAAGTGCAATATAGTTTCCAAGGAGATTATGATCCTCAGGTTGGTCGGCCGCACCCAACCCGAGTCTCGAGGACTGAGCACGCCGCTTTTTGTGTCCCGAAGTATTCTGCCGAGCTAGGACTTGATCCTCAGGCCGATTTTGCGAATCAACCTGAGTCTCAGGGGCTACTGGGATCAGCGGTCTTATGTCGTCCTTCAGGTGCATCTCGGGTTTTAGACCGACACACACACCTTGAGGGCTACTGGCTATATATCTCGGCAGAGAATAAATTGCACCAATAAAAAATATTCACAAAAATCAGCCTGCAGTCGGGGTGGTGCACCACCTCGGAAGCAGTCCGGCATAAAGCTCGGGCGCCAGTGGCTGGCTCCATAGAGGGAATTTCCGGCATTAAGCTCGGCTAAACTCCTTCAACTTTTTTGAACCGATTTCAACTCGGAGATAGCCGGGTCTATAGTAAGAGCCGCTTTGTGAACAACATCGGATGACATAGCCAGGGTAGCCGCAATAGAGCAAACCAAGGTGATCTATGACACCTCGGACATAGTCCGACGTTGGAGCTCGGATAAAGTCCGGCGTTGGAGCTCAGATACATTCTGGTGTTGGAGCTCGGATACAGTCCGGCGTTGGTGCTCGGCCGCAAGAGATACCTCAAATGTAGTCCGGCGTTGGAGCACAGATGCAAGAGGACACCGCTGCACGGGAACAACTTCAAACCCAAGGTGTGGCATAAAAATAACAAAGCATTAATAAAGGCCGAGAACTTAAAGGGGCTCCTCGGATACCCGACGTGTAAAGTCTTCGGATTCACTTCGGTGATCCTCAAGATTGAAGATGAGAAGATTTGTTGAACCAGTTTTCAAGACCGACGACCGAAGATGAAGAACAATTTGGAAGAATCGAGGAGCTTCCCCAACTTGAAGGCCGGTTCAGGGGGCTACTGACGGTGTCCTGGACTAGGGGCTACTCACCACGTCGTCTCCCGATCAGTTGGATTGGGCCGAGGACCCCCACGACCGTTTACTCATGGGCCAGTTCGGACAGCCGAAGTATACATGAGGAAGATTCCACAAGACTTGGTGATCAAGACAAGGACTCCTCTCCACCGGTGTATTCGACTAGGACTCTTGTTATCCTAGGCCTCTGGTACATTATATAAGCCGAGGCCGGGCTAGTCGATAGGGATATGCTAGATCATCATGACATTACTCATCATATCTCTAGGGTTTATACCACAACATATGATCTTGACATAGATCAACTCTTGTAACCCCTATACTCATTAAAGTCAATCAAGCAGCATGTAGGGTATTATCTCTTCGAGAGAGCCCGAAGCTGGGTAAAATACCGTGTTCATGTTACCATCGATCCTAAGACACACAGCTTGGGACCCCCTACCCGAGATCTGCCGGTTTTGACACTGACAGTTAGGGTTCAAGATGGCTTCCGAAGCGGCGTCAGGATCCAGGGGACAAAGTTGAGCTGATGATGTGGCAAAGCTCATGGCGGAGTTGGGACTGAAAGCAAAGGATCTAGATGTGGTATTCGATGAGAAGGAAGCACTGGGGAAGTGGCGTGGTGGATTGCGGTGGCTAGGGTTCACTCTAGAAAACCCTATAGTCAGTTCAGGTTCTACAAAAATATGCGTGCGGCTTGGGTTCTTGCACAGGAGGCGAAGTTCAGGCCATTGGAAGACAATCTGTACACAATTCAATTTTCTTGCCTGGGGACTCGGAACGAGTGACGCAGGATGGGCCATGGCACTTCAGAGGGGATGCCATGATCATTAATTTACAGGATGTGTTGAGATTCATTCAAAAGGAGCTTCTCCGGATAAAACACGCCCACCTTGGCGTATCATGCTCTTTACTGAAGCTCGTCAGCTAGAAGCATGCAGAGCCCCAACCACCATGCTCGCTTCGTCTCCATCTCCATCTCCTTGAAGAAGAAGAATGAGAAAGCATTGCATCATACCATCTTGGCACATCTGCTCCTCGACCATCGATATACTTCCTCCGTTCCTAGATATATGACGTTTTGGTAGTCCATACAACATTCAGTAAATCAGTCGGTAAAACTTGGTTTCAGGGATCAATCAATCAATAGGCCCTGTTTTTTTCCTCCAAAAAACAAGAATTGCTCTCAGACAAATGATGAATATATCCTATACCTCTTCTTCAGCACATATGTAAATCGTAATTACAAGTAGAAATAGCTACAAAATGCTTTGCTCTGCCATCTCTCTTACAAACTAATGGCTTCACAGACTAAATTTTAGGCGCACGATAAGGGCTTGGATCAGTAACTCGACACTACTACCAGTACCAAATACATACATATCTCGCTCTCTCTACTCTTCGGTTAAATGTGGAGCACGTCAATGTTTTCTTCACAATATATATGAATCGATCTGTACTACACTCCCAACTTTTGCGCAAGACGCCCAGAGCACTTAGGCAGGGTTCAGGTGACATACAAAAAGATCCAGCAGCTCACATGATCTTGAGTACCTGGAAAAAGAATTTACAAGGTCTTTATTCTTTGAATCATATGTAACAGTGCATCTTCTTTAACAAGAACAGACTGATAACGATATTTTCACACCTAGGAATTGTGATTAAGGGAAATAAGAGGAGCAGTTCGTACAAAAAAGTAACTTGTCCAACGATATTTTTAAGGGCCAACAAGGTAGTCATCTAATCATGGAGGCTGGAGCACAAGGAAAGTTATTTCAATTAGCATCTAACTGCTATGTAATGTAAAACGGCATCCATGCACAACCGCCTCGTAGATCTACCTGTTGTGTTCCCTCTGCAAGGAACACAACTTCAAACAAATAGACCAACTCGTCTCACTCACAATTAGGATGGGGGAACTGTAGCAAAATAGCGCGATTTTGGTTATCTACTAATCTTCTATACGTGACATGGCATTTGACTAGGTGCAAAATATAGCAGCCCCAACCAGTGGCGGTTCTCTGCGCAACTTGTGGAGTCACTTGAACCCGCAGGGTTTTTTAATCACTATATTATTTTTGTTCTTGATATTGCATCAAAACAATCATAATTCAGAAAATTTATGTCTAGCACCACCACTGGCTTGATGTTAACTCTTGCGAGAAGTCGGGATTAAAGCACAAGCGAGTTCTATCAGCAGTCCTCGTGCATGAAAAAAAACTTATACATGCATAGAACAAGCATAAATGCATTCTGGAAAATGAACATAATACCCGACCAACTGAATCATCATTTGCAGGAATAGTACTTGATGAACAACCAGCTCTTTGTACACCCATGCCATTAGAACTATAGTGGATCCCGTTTTCTGGTAAATCAACAGTTTCTGGTGCTAGTCCTTCATCAGAGTCCTGGCTCATTTTCCATTGCCTGTGTAAGATGGCCCCTGACAGAACTTCATTTTGTACTAATGTAATTTCCATTGAAAATCCATCATCTATTGGCTGTTGGTTATCTGAAACAGACCTTTCAAGAATATGATACTCATCATTCTGCTCCTTAAAATGGATGAATTCTTCCATAACAAGGTTTGAATCTGGTAGAGCAATATTCTGAACAAAGTCTTGATCTAACTAGGCTGATTTTGCTACCTGGTGGAGATTCTCCTTCAGATGTCGCTCTATCATAAAAGCATCAATTCGTCTCTCATGTACAAATTCCAGGGCTTGAAATGTACTCACTCCGTCCCATAATGTAAGATGTTTTTTGACACTACACTAGTGTTAAAAAGCGTCTTACATTATGGGAAGGAGGGACTACATTACTACTGCACTATTCAGCCGATAGACCATCCAAAAATATAGGAGAAAAATAAACAATAAACTGGTCCAAACTACTAGAAAAAAGAACCAGCTTTCACAATAATTAATATCTTACTGAAAAAGGCTTTCGCCCCGCTTTATATATAAAGCACGATCTCAACAACCCGGTACAGACACATGCCACCACAACACACACACCCAAGGCATGATACATAGGCGCTGAGCGCGGCAACAACACCCCTAGCACTACCACCGCGAAGAGATGAGGCCGCATATAACGAACCGTGGGCTCCAAGGCGGCACCTTCAGGAAGGATACGACACCGGAGCGCCGCCAACACCCAACCCAAGATCAGAGTTTCCCTCGGAGCCGCACGACGGGCAATGAGAGCCGCGACGATGCCTTGAAGAAGGGGACGAGCTTCGCCGCCGCCGGTCCGTCCGAAGATAGAATAGGTTTTCACCCCGGCCAAACTCACCACCACCGAACGTCACACCCCGTCGACCATGCCGCCCACACGGCCATGGCTACCGGGCAGCACCAAGCAACGGCCTCCGCCTGAGAGAACCGCGCAACCACCACCAGGGCCGCCGCCCCGGCATCCAAGACCTTGGCACCACCTCACCCGAGACCTACCGCTAGCCCAACCAAAGAGACGAGCGGAAAGGTCCCACCTTTCGCACCCCTGGGTGACCCCCAGCGCCGAGACCCAATAGGCCGGCCACCTGGCCTCCATCGACCCATCCTACAGCATCGGGCGGGAGGTGAGCTCGGTCCTGCAACACATTGCGCGAGACGAGGTCAGTCCTACTGCACCGTGCGCGAGACGAGCTTATTCCTGCGGCACTGTGCGCGAGACGAGCTCGGACCTGCACACCGGGCACGAGACGAGTGATGGACCGCAGCTGGAAGAAGGCTAGCCCTTCGCCGAACGTAGCGACCGGACAACAAGGATGGGGGCCAAAGGCTGATACAACACTACAAAAAATACACTTCCGTGATGTTACGTGTTTGTCACAGTAGGTCACATTTTCTATCATGCATATACATCCATGACGATTTTATGACATAATCAAGATAGTCATACCTATGCTGTCATAGAAGTGTTCCATGACATTACCAGAATTATCATCACGGAAGTGTCCACTTCCATGACGATAAATCGCGCCTGACAGAAGTGCTTTCGTCAAGGGTGACCGACACATGGCATCCACCGTAACGGGTCGCCATTAAGCTATCGGGTCCGGTTTTGGATCCGATAACCCGTTAACAGCCTGGACCAATGGGAAATTTCCACGTGTAAAATTCTGATTGGCCGGAGGAAACATGTGTCAGCTAGTCAGTGGGTCAGATAGGCGCCTATGATATGTCGACACGTGCGATGGCCCACCACTGGCCCATTTAGCTTACAAAGGCCGGCCCATTTGACTTGGTCAAAAGTTAGCGGGCTGGCCCATGAAAAGCCTGTTAACGGTCTCTTCGCAAATAGGCCATTTTATGGCCCGGTAACTCACGGCCCGTTAGGGCCTACCCGAAATGGGCCCAACAACGTCATGTGGGCCGTCGAATATAACACCAGCCCGTTTCACTTTTGGCCCATGTATGGCCCACGATGTCTTTCGGGCCATATGAGGCCTTCGTATCTTTAGGCCCTTTAGAGGCCCACGATGACTCTAGCCCATTATGAACAGTAAATTTCTTTGTACCCGTTAACGGCCCATGATTCACATGGGCCGTTTCCAGCCCGTGTTAGCTTTCGACCTACTGACGGCCCATACGTTCTTGGGCTCCTTTCCGGCCCTCGATTACTTCCGGCCTATTACTGGTCTGTTCCCCTAATGGGCCAAATTTGGCCCGTGGCAAGAGTCGGCCCGTTTCTGGCCTGTTAACAAGTTGCGCCATTTCCAGCCCGTCCTATATTCTGTCCCATTAACGACCCGTTATGCCTGTGACAGAATTAAGCCTTTGCTGTCCTCCGGCCTATTAACGGCCCGATACCGTGCTGGGCTGATTCCAATTACGCCTGTTTACGGCCCATGTAGACCCATTTATCCGACGGCCCAAGGATTCTAAGGCCCTGTTGGAGGCCCATTTATCGACAGCCCGTAGGAGGCCCATGGATCCTACGACCCGTAGCAGGGTCAAGGTTACCACGGCCTGTATATGGCCCATGGTTGTTGCGGCCACTAGCAAACCAGGGAAAAAGAAGACTAGGAAATAAATAAGCCTGAAACTAACGCTAGGCTATTAAGGCGATTGCATAGATTACATCCACTGGGCATCAAAGATCGCCACCAGTGTAAATATAGGGAACACCCTACACTATACAAAAATGGCTTGCTATTTTCTTCAGTTGGTGGCTGGACGTTAAGAACAAATTTTGTATCGCAACAAAAAAATTACAACTATAAAACAAAAGGAAGGTTGGCATAAAAGTTAACAGCCTGTCAGATAAATGCACCACCAAAAGTTCAGAAGCTCAGTTCATTTGACCTGACTGTTACGTTTCCATGCTGTATTGTCCGATGGAGCACCATAACCTTTGCCTTCATTTCTCCTAGGCTCCTGAACAACATAGCAAATGTCTGATAGTCTGGTTTCAAAACCATGCATATCTTGATGACATCGAACAATGTCTATCCTTGTTTCACAAAGGGTCTCTGTTAGGGAATGGACTTGTGTCTGGAGCGCAGATATAACATTGTTTTGAGCTTGCATATCTTGATCATGAGGCAGTTTGGACGAGATTGCCTTAACAACCAACCTAGTATTACGCAGGAACGTGCTTTTGGCACTGTTAGTGGACAGGTACTGACCCACTGCAGCAAGAGCTGACATTGCGGTTATAGTTGCCTCGCCACCTTCAGAAGGTGGCGGTTCCACCATTTTTTCCATAGCTTGCTGAAAAGTTGAGTTTTTACATTAGTAGTACCAGAACTGAAGATATTAAGGAGGCAGCAAAACCAAACAAAATAGCGTTGGTCTATATACAGAACTTATTCTGGTGAACCCACACTAGTACGCGTCGGTCCTAAACAAACGGTTTAAAACCCCTTTCCGCGACGGCATTTGGAACCGTCACCAAGTGAGTGTGTGTGATAGGGTGTCCTTCCCACACGACCCAGAAATCGTCGGGGATAGGCCCTCCTGGGACCCAGGCTGGGGCCGTGTGCGATTGGGCGAGGCATCGAAACCCAATCATGTCCGTAGGTATGTACATCCCACACGGTAATCCGAGAAAATCATTTCCATAGGTATGTACATCCCACACGGTAATCCGAGAAAATCATTTCCGTAGGTATGTACATCCCACACGGTGAATCCCAGAAAAACATTTCTGTTCGTATGTATATCACACACAGTCAATTCAAGGAATATGTTTCCGTTCTTATGTACATCCCACACAGTCAATCCAGGGAAAACGTTTCCGTTCGGATGTACATCCCACACGGTTTTATGTATACGCTCGTGTGTGAAAGGTGTAACTATCACACACGCTCTGCCTTGGTTAACTGTTTGCTTTCATTAACTACATCACACATGATTTGATGTAGAAAACTGTGTGGCATTAGGCTATCCATCACAAGCGCTTTTACTGCCAGAACCGTTTGCAAAGTTCCATGACCGTCTGTTATCTTTTTATTTTTGCCTGTAATTTATTATTCTAATTGGAAATTTTGAAATACGAAACATGCAATTAAAATTCTCAGCACAATGGTTCAATAACGAATCCATAAATAAAACTGCCAGTACAATATGTTCAGTAATTATAGGATTAGGCAGCAATTAACTATGATGAACCACAATATTTAAAGGCGGTAAAGGTGAAGAGACAAGTGTAAATCATTTTGACTGCCGACAGTGTTGAAGAAGCGGAATGCCCATAATGTGCCTTCCTGCATGCCAGAGGCACGAACCACTTTTGTCCAACCCCTTGTGACGATCGCCCGCCCATCCTTCACCGCCTTCAGGAAGACTTCTAGAGCATTATCATGGTAGCATGAATTATATACTTTAACTTTAGTTGCCTCCACTCCGGTCATGTAGTTTGCAAGGTAATCATCAGTAAATAGCTTCGGAAACCACTGAAAAGAGAAAAATATCAGATACTGAGGTCTAATAGAGTAACTTGTTGTGGGCAGGGGGAAAAGGCAACACATTACTTACCATCCTAAAGTTCACTGTTGCTTCGACAAAGTGTAAATAAAGATATTTATTCCAATCACCCGTTTCTTTCGCCTACAATCTTTCTTAGTTTCCTCACTTGACGCTTGTTCAGGAATATCTCATTGCCCCATATGCAAAAGGGACCGAAGCGTGGATCAGTACCCCTCATATATGTACCTACAAGCAACCAGTAAATGTTAGAAGGTAAACTGAGATTGCAAAAATGATGTAAAATACAACTACGTATGTTCCTAAGTACAAGTATTCTTTTTGAGATTTCAATATGAACTACATACGGATGTATATAGAATTATAGATATAGTTTAGATTAGAATCTAGATTCACTCATTTTGCTCCTTATGTAGTCTATATTGGAATCTCTAAAAATACTTATATTTAGGAATAGATGGTGTATAAGACATGGGATGCAACTAACCTCGATGGCAAACAACAACATCACCCATTGTAGCCCTGTGTAAGCACATGGAAAGCCAATGTTAACTACAACATGGTTAACATCCACCAAAAATAGCAAATGGTAATAAAACGGCAGCATCTGTAGTGATATCTTCATTTTGAATGAGTAGCACGGTAGCAAAGGGACAGATTAAAAATATGGATACAACTGTTAATTGCAACAAGCTTAACAACATCCTAATTCATGTTTTGTAAGTTTGTAGCCATTTAAATACAACTCTTTAAAAATGGATACAACTGTTAATTGCAACAGGCCTAATGGCCATTGAAACCGGTACTGATAAAAATGCAATTGGCAGAGTTAAACATCACAGGGCAGGTGCTGCCAGAGCAGATAATGGCCCAGTTGTCTATAAAAAGGTAGGGAAAATAGCTCAGACGTGTTAGGCATGTTTACTACAACATGCTTAATACATCGACAGTACAAAACATAGCCATTAACTGCAACTGGTATTGGTAGGATTGAAATGGTGGGTACATACTTGGTAAGTCCTGAGAGGTAGTTGCTGGGGCACTTCATCTTGGCCAGAGCCCGCCCAAAGTCAGCGGCGGCGGAGGCGAGCTGTTCCTCCGGGTCGAAGCATGGATCAGTGCCACTGACATGTGTACCTACAGGCAACCAGTAAATGGTAGAAGTTAAACTGCAATTGCACAAATGATGTGAAATACTGTAAGACATGGGATGCAGGTCACCTTGATGGCAAACAATAGCATCGGCCGTTATGACCCCGCGTAAGTACATGGACAAGCATGTTAAGTACACCAGGGTTAGCATCCACCAAAAATAGCAAATGGGGCAGCATCTCTAGTATATCTTCATTGCAGAGAGTAGCGTGGTAGCAAATGGACAAATTAAAAAATGGATACAACTGTTAATTGCAACAGGCTTAATAACATCCTAAGTCATGTTTTGTAAGTTTGTAGCCATTGAAATGCAACTATTTAAAAATGGATTCAATTGTTAATTGCAATAGGCTTAATAGACATTGAAACCGGTACTAATAAATATGCAATTGGCATAGTTAAACATCACAAGGCAGGTGCTGCCAGAGCAGAGAATGGCCCAGATGTCTATAAAAAGGTAGGGAAAGTAGCAAAAACGTGTTAGGCATGTTTAGTAGAACATGCTTAATACATCGACCGTACAAAACATACCTATTAATTGCAACTGGTATTGGTAAGATTGAACTAGTGAGTACATACTTGGTAAGTCCTGAGAGGTAGTTGTTGGGGCACTTCATCTTGGCCAGAGCTCACCCAAAGTCAGCGACGGCGGAGGCGAGCTGTTCCTCCGAGTCGAAGCGTGGATCAGTGCCACTGACATGTGTACCTACAGGCAACCAGTAAATGTGTAGAAGTTAAACTGCAATTGCACAAATTATGTGAAATACTGTAAGACATGGGATGCAGCTCACCTTGACGCCAAACAAAAGCATCGGCCGTTATGACCCTGCGTAAGTACATGGATAGGCATGTTAAGTGCAACAAGGTTAGCATCCACTAAAAATAGCAAATGGGCAGCATCTCTAGTGATATCCCGAGTCATGTATTGTAAGTTTATTGCTGGTATTGGTGAAATTGAGCTGGACAGGTAATATTTGAACATCACACAGTGTGTAGTACTGAAATTAACAAGGCACGGACATGCTTAATACATCATCCGTACAAATCGTAGCCGTTGCAAGTGGTATTGGTAAGATTTAGCTGGTCAGATCTTACCTGTTAAGTCCTGGGGGGTAGTCGCTGGGGGACTTCATCTGGGCCAGAGCCTGCACCGTGTCGGCGGTGGCGGCGGAGGCGAGGTGTTCCTCCGGGTCAACACGCACAGCGGCCATCACGCC
>NC_057811.1:43649167-43676418 GCF_018294505.1 Triticum aestivum | reverse complement strand
GCAGGCGCCATTTAAGCAATCAGGCCAGGGAGGTGATAGGGATCGGTGGGTTACCTGACTGGATCCGAGCAGAACGTAGATGTGGTTGAAGTTGTGGTTGCGGCGCTGGCGGTTTGAGATGCCGGTAGGGGGAGGCGCGAGGGAGGGCGGGGGGGGGATACTGAGGGGAAGGGGATGTGGTTGGAGGAATAAATTCTGAAATCGCGCGCCTAATGAAAATTTCGGTGCGAAACTTGAAACTTGGGCGGGGGAAACACACAATGCAGACGAAGCGCGTAAAATACTCGTGTGCGAGAAAAAAGAAAGTTGGCAGATCCCGTCTCCAAAAAAAATGTACACATGTACTTGATTTTTTTCGGTCAATGGTACGCCTGGTTTATTAGGAAATATCGCACAGGTAACTGACTTATGGGTCATTAACGCAAAAAACGCAGACGGGTACGGCATAGAAACCGTGTGTTTTGTGATCTTCTAATGATTAACGCAAAAAACGCACACGGGCACACATGCTAATCAACGCTCAAAGCCCTCAAAGGATGCTCTTACCGACATTGTACGTTAATACTACAAACTTAAAGTACTACTGGTAATTTGCTCTAATACTACAAACTTAAACTACTTATCACAGGCTACCATCAGGGCATGCTGGCCAGACGCCGGCGTTCGCCTTCCCGGCCTTGTAGGCGGCAGCCCACCGTGCTTCGATCTCCGCCAAGCTCTCCTCACCATGGCGTGCGGCCTCTTTTTTCTTGCGACGGCGGGACTCTGTTTTCTTGACTGCTTTCTGCCTTTTCTACTCCTTCTGTGCGGCTTTGGCCGCCTCTAGATCCACCACCCATTCGGCCAGGGCAGCCTCAAAGTCCTCCCATGTAACTGTCTCGCCGCCGGCAGCGATGAACTCGGCGCGGCGAGATGCCATCGCTTCCTTACGATGTGTGTGGTCGCGGGTGGCGAGGAACGCGGCGCGGCGGGAAGCCATCGCTTCCTTACCAGTTACTGCGTGCCGCGGTGCCATGGACGACGCCTGGAGAGAGCTCTGGGACGGAGGGGCCGGGCAGCCGTACAGTGCGGTGGTATTCAAGAGCTCAACCACAAACGACAACAGAAATTTGGCTTCCCTTATAATTTTGCTCGTTCGTTATCGCACACGGTTCATCCCCGTCGCTTCCGGAAACAGTGTGCATTGAGCCAATTGTGTGTTGCGTTATGATTGGCCGAAACCCCAGCCACGCGGATCGCGCGTGTGCACTGTTGGATGCGCCGCGATCGAACGACAATCCACGTCCCTCACATCACACCCATGCACCTGTAGCTGGATTGGATTTATATGTGCTAAATGCCTAGAAAATGCACATAATCCCCTAAATATGGTAAATGAGCCCGGAAAAATGCCAAATTTGAACACGGTGCTTTGCTGAAGGAAATATGCCCTAGAGGCAACAATAAAGTTATTATTTATTTCCTTATTTCATGATAAATGTTTATTATTCATGCTAGAATTGTATTAACCGGATACTTAGTACATGTGTGGATACATAGACAAACAGAGTGTCACTAGTATGCCTCTACTTGACTAGCTTGTTGAATCAAAGATGGTTAAGTTTCCTAGCCATAGACATGAGTTGTCATTTGATTAACGGGATCACATCATTAGAGAATGATGTGTTTGACTTGACCCATTCCGTTAGCTTAGCGCTTGATCGTTTAGTATATTGCTATTGCTTTCTTCATGACTTATACATGTTCCTATGACTATGAGATTGTGCAACTCCCGGATACCGGAGGAACACTTTGTGTGCTACCAAACATCACAACATAACTGGGTGATTATAAAGGTGGTCTACAGGTGTCTCCGATGGTACATGTTGAGTTGGCATAGATCGAGATTAGGATTTGTCACTCCGATTGTTGGAGAGGTATCTTTGGGCCCTCTCGGTAATGAACATCACTATAAGCCTTGCAAGCAATGTGATTAATGAGTTAGTTGCGGGATGATGCATTACGAAACGAGTAAAGAGACTTGCCGGTAACGAGATTGAACTAGGTATTGAGATACCGACGATCGAATCTCGGGCAAGTAACATACCGATGACAAAGGGAACAACGTATGTTGTTATACGGTTTAACCGATAAAGATCTTCGTAGAATATGTAGGAGCCAATATGAGCATCCAGGTTCCGCTATTGGTTGTTGACCGGAGACATGTCTCGGTCATGTCTACATAGTTCTCGAACCCGTAGGGTCCGCACGCTTAACGTTCGGTGACGATCGGTATTATGAGTTTATGTGTTTTGATGTACCGAAGATAGTTCGGAGCCCGGATGTGATCACGGACATGACGAGGAGTCTCGAAATGGTCGAGACATAAAGATTGATTTGTTGGACGACCATATTCGGACATCGGATGAGTTCCGGGGGTCACCGGATATTTATTGGGGTGCTGGGGGTTATCGGAACCCCCGGGGGATATAATGGGGCAACATGGGCCTTGTGGGAGAGAGAGGAGAGGGCGAAGGGTTGGCCGCGCCCCCCTGGGAGTCCGAATTGGACAAGGAAAGGGGGGGGGGGGCGGCGCCCTAATGTCTACTACGCAACCTTCTTCTTGTAGACGTTGTTGGGCCTCCAAGTGCAGAGGTTTGTAGGACAGTAGCAAATTTCCCTCAAGTGGATGACCTAAGGTTTATCAATCCGTGGGAGGCGTAGGATGAAGATGGTCTCTCTCAAACAACCCGGCAACCAAATAACAAAGAGTCTCTTGTGTCCCCAACACACCCAATACAATGGTAAATTGTATAGGTGCACTAGTTCGGCGAAGAGATGGTGATACAAGTGCAATATGGATGGTAGATATGGGTATTTGTAATCTGAAAATATAAAAACAGCAAGGTAAAAAGTGGTAAAAGTGAGCGTAAACGGTATTGCAATGCTAGGAAACAAGGCTGTCAGTACAGCCCGCGGGCGGCGGGCCCCTTCAGCCAGAGAGACGCTCAAAGGCGGCCAAGCCTCCCCCAGTCGGTCTGGGGCGTAGCCGGCTCCCAATAGCCGGCTACCCTACTCCCTCGAAGTATGTGCATCATTAAGGAGACAAGACGAGGTAAGGCTACAGTGGGAGCCCGCCAGGCGGCGGCACTGTACCCATGCTTACCTCGACAAAGCCCTCGTCATCAGGGGCGAGGCTACAGTAACCAGCCACCGACAAGACCCCCAGGCGGTGGGGCTGGCCTGTCGGCCAAGAGGCCGGCAGCCGGCGGGACCCACCAGTCGGCGGGCCCCAGCAGTCGGCGGAGAAGCCGGCGAATACAAACACTGACGGCTAGGACCCGCGTCCAGCCGGATTACCATTGTACCCCTGGGGGTAGGCCTATATAAACCCCCCGGGGCACCCATGCAAAGGGTTGAGCTCTGAGAGTTTTAGACACCAAATAGAGAGAAAAGGAGAGCTAGCCCTGCCCTTCTTCCTCCTCTAGCCAAACAGCTCAAGGAGCCTCTTGTAGCCACTTGTGTTGATCTAGTGATCATGCGGAGACCCCGCAGAGCAGGACTAGGGGGTAAGATTCGCCGGCGTGCATGTCTTCACCTTATCCCGTTTCTAGGCACCGACGATGTCTTACTGGCTCCCACAATGGTAAGCGACCCATTGGCATATGTCGCACCTACCACCCGACATTTGGCGCCCACCGTGGGGCCAGGTGCACCGTCGTCCGGAGACCTGTTCTGGACGGGAACCCTTTTCCTCCCCAGGGAGCGTAGCCAGCCCGGCACGCCCGATGGCGCTTGCCCCGACGCGCTGTAAGGCGTCGGCGACGCCTGCGCGGTGAGCTGCCTCGCCGATCTCCTTGGCGAGGCTCGCATCTCCGACAAGCCTGCGTCCGGCGCGGGAACAGACTGCCCCGAGAGCCGCCTCGTCAGCCTCCTCGACCAGCTCCACGTCTCCAGCGAGCTTGCTGTGGACTTGGAGTCGGTCGGCTCCATCGACCCGATGCTTGTCGACTCCGACACGGCATCGCTTGACGCCTTCCGCACCAACGTGGTGATCATCGACGACCCTCTTCCTCGAGCCGACAGTGGCAGCAGCGCTGTCACCGAGGTGCTGGTCATCAGCCACGGCGCCGTCTCAGGCGAGAACGCCCACGACACCCTACAAGCGGCGCTGCACGACTTGTCCGTCCCCATCCCGGCCGACGCCGACGCCGAGACACTGGAGGCATGCCGCCTCGCCCTCGTCGCGGAGGGCCACAAGATAGCATCCATGAGATGCCTCACTGAGGCTCACCAGCGCGAAGTCGACTGCGCCACCTTTGGTACGCTGCCTCCTGGCGGGCCGAGCCGCGCCGGCATCGTCAAGAAGCGCGGCGCGGCCATTTCCAGCATGCTGGGAGCAGACCGCCCAGTCTATGCCACACCACTCGAGAACCTGCGTGCCGCTCAGGCGGCCGTAGACGAGCTAAACGGGCTGGGGGCCGACGAACTCCCCTACATGACTAGACGCATCCAGCAGCTGATCGACGCGGCCGCAGAGCGGCATGAAGCCAGCGCCCGCGCTGAAAGTCCTCCCCCACGTCGAGAGCACGGCGCGACATCCCGGACGCCGACTGCAGACGGTGCCCGCGCGAGAAAAGACAAGGAGCCGGCTGCTAGCCGCAGTCGGACTCGGCTCACCATCGAGCGCGACGCGGAAGGCCGCCCCCGGGCTGTGGAACGACGAGGCGATCCGCCTCCTCCCCCGCCTCGTGGGGAGAGATATCCCACCCTCCCGCCTGTTACGCATCCAACTCTCGGCGGCCGACTAGGCCACCGCGAAGGAGTCGGCGAGAATGGCGCCCGCCACCGGATCGACCGCCTAGCGCGATCCCTGGCGCTAGAAGAAGAAGACGACGTTGGCCCACCTTGCTTTGGCCCCCGCATCCGCAACGAGCCCTTCCCCAAAGGGTTCTCGCTCCCAAGAGACACGCCAAAATACAACGGCTCCGTGAAGCCGGAAGACTGGTTGATCGATTACTCCACCGCAGTCCGCATAGCCAATGGCAACATGCGCGTTGCCGTGAAGTACGTCCCGCTCATGCTTCAAGGCACGACACGCACTTGGTTGAACAGCCTCAAGCCCTACAGCATCAACAGCTAGCTAGACTTCACGGAAGTCTTCATCCGCAACTTCACCAGCATGTACAAGCGGCCTCCCAAGCCCCGCCAGCTCTCCTTGTGCGTCCAAGGGCCCAGCGAATCAACTCGTGACTACCTCATGCGTTGGGCCGAGCTCCGCAACTCCTGTGAAGGGGTGCACGAGGTTCAAGCCATAGAGTACTTCATCGCCGGGTGCCGAGAGGGCACCCTCCTCAAGCACCGACTCCTCTGCGACGAACCGACTACCCTCGACGAGCTGCTGATCATAGTAGACAAGTACGCCACGGCCGACTCTTCAATGAAGACCGAGCTTCAAGTGGACGCCTCTGGAAAGGTGCTCGCTCCGGCTCCCAAGACGCCGGCTGGTGGCTCCAATCAACGCCCTTACCAGAACGACAAAAAGCGCAAGGCCCTTATGCCGCCTTCCACCAGTCGGCAAGTGGCCACAGTCGAAGACGAACAACCTGAAGAGCGGCCCGTGCCCAAGAAGCAGAAGGGCGGCAGGCCGGCTTGCCAGCCGGCTTTCTCCTACGAGCAAACCCTTGATGCCCCCTGCAAGTTCCACAGCGGCGCGAAGCCGTCCAACCACACAACCTGGAAGTGTCATTAGCTCACACGGATCTCCAAAGGCGAAGGGCTGGTGCCGCCTCCACCTGCTGGCCCGCCACCTCCAGCCCCTCAGCAGCCGGCTGCCCGACCAGCAGTCGGAGCCATTCAAGACGAGTTCCCGGACGAGCACGCCGCCTACGTCGTCTTTACAAGCCAAACTGAAGATAGGCGCAGTCGGCGCCGACAGCACCAAGAAGTCAACGCGGTGGCCTCTAGCAACCCAGAGTTTATGCATTGGTCTGAGAAGCCCATCAGCTGGAGCCGGGCCGATCACCCAGAGGTGATGCCGTCTCCCGGCTCTTATGCGTTGGTGTTAGACGCCACCCTCGCAACAAAAAGGCGAGCTGCCCGTTTCTCCCGTGTACTGATTGACGGTGGGAGCAGCATCAACATACTGTACCGCGACACCATGGAGAAGCTGAACATCAAGACGAAGCAACTCATGCCAAGCCGGACTGTGTTCCATGGCATCGTACCCGGCCTGTCCTGCTCACCAATTGGCAAGATCAAGATGGATGTTCTCTTCGGAGACAAGGATCACTTCCGCCGAGAAGCAATCTGGTTTGAAGTGGTGGATCTAGAGAGCCCTTACCACGCATTGCTTGGCCGACCTGCCCTGGCCAAGTTCATGGCTGTGCCCCACTACGCCTACCTCAAGATGAAGATGCCGAGTTCAAAGGGGATCATCACCATAGCCGGAGACTACAAGAAATCCTCCGAGTGTGCTGCAGCCAGCAGCTGGCTGGCCGAGTCCCTCGTAATCGCTGAAGAAAAGAAGATGCTGGACCGAGTTGTGGCCATGGCCGACAAGCAGCCGGCCCTGTCCCCTGACCCCAAGGAATATGATGCTCAAGGCTCCTTCCAGCCAGCCAAGGAAACAAATAAGATACCTCTGGACCCGGAGAACCCAGAGAGGTTTGCTGTCATTGGTGCAAACCTGGACAACAAATAGGAAGGCGAGCTCGTCGATTTCCTCCGTGAGAATCGGGACATCTTTGCATGGTCCCCAAAGGACATGCCGGGTGTTCTGAAGGATTTCGCCGAGCACAAGCTACACGTCCGAGCAGACGCAAAACCAGTCAAACAACCCCTCCGCCGACTGTCAGAAGAAAAGAGAAGGATTGTAGGAGAAGAGATAGCCCGGCTTCTGGCAGCCGGCTTCATTATGGAGGTGTTTTTTCCAGAATGGCTTGCCAACCCGGTCCTGTGTTGAAGAAAAACAATAAATGGCGCATGTGTATAGATTACACCAGCCTCAACAAAGCCTGCCCCAAAGATCCCTTTGCCTTACCTCGAATCGATCAAGTGATAGACTCCACAGCCGGATGTGAGCTGTTGAGTTTCTTGGATGCTTACTCAGGCTACCATCAGATCAAGTTGGATCCAGCCGACCGCCTGAAGACCGCCTTCATCACACCATTCGGAGCTTTCTGCTACCTGACTATGACATTCGGCTTGAGAAATGCCGGTGCCACTTTTCAGCGTTGCATGCAGAAATGCCTCCTCAAGCAACTCGGCAGAAATGCCCACGTCTATGTAGACGATATTGTGGTGAAGACGGAGAAGCGCGAAACATTTGCCAACTTGCGCCGGTTTCAGATCAAGCTCAACCCGGAGAAATGCGTGTTCGGAGTACCAGCCGGCCAGCTTCTAGGCTTATTGGTCTCCGAACGCAGCATCGAGTGCAACCCACTGAAGATCAAGGCCATAGAGAGAATGGAGATTCCTACCAAGCTGCGAGACGTCCAAAAGTTTACCGGGTGCCTGGCCTCCCTGAATCGCTTCATCAGCCGGCTAGGAGAGAAGGCTCCCCCCTGTACCGACTCATGAAAAAGTCCACCCACTTCGAGTGGAACGACCAAGCAGACCAAGCTTTTCACGAGTTGAAGAAGATGCTGACCACGCCGCCTGTCTTGGCGGCGCCGACTCAGAAAGAGCCCATGCTCCTGTACATTGCCGCGACTAGCCGAGTGGTCAGTACAGTTATTGTGGTCCAACGCCCAGAAGAAGGCCGGGCTCAATTAGTCCAGAGGCCTGTGTATTATTTGAGCGAAGTACTGTCCACCTCGAAGCAAAACTACCCGCACTACCAGAAGATGTGCTATGGAGTATACTTTGCCGCCAAGAAGCTGAAGCCCTACTTTCAAGAGCATCCCATCACGGTCGTGTGTACTGCCCCGCTTGCCGAGATCATAGGCAGTCGGGATGCATCCGGCCGGGTGGCTAAGTGGGCCATCGCGCTGGTTCCTTACACGATCTTCTACCAGCCTCGCACCGCCATCAAGTCGCAAGCATTTGTCGACTTCCTTGTCGACTGGGCCGAGACCTAGTACCTACCGCCGGCTCCTGACTCCACTCATTGGCGGATGCATTTCGATGGATCCAAGATGCGCACCGGCTTGGGAGCCGGCATCGTCCTCACCTCTCCCAAGGGCGACAAACTCAGATACACATTGCAAATTCATTTTGCCGCCTCCAACAATGTGGCCGAATACGAGGCGCTCATACACGGGCTCCGGCTAGCCAAAGAGCTCGGCATCCGCCGGATCTTGTGCTATGGCGACTCGGATTTGGTAGTCCAACAGTCATCCGGCGACTGGGACGCCAAGGACGCAAACATGGCGAGCTACCGATTCCTTGTTCAGAAAATCAGCGGATACTTTGAAGGATGCGAGTTCCTCCACGTGCCACGGGTCGACAACGAGCAAGCAGATGCCCTGGCACGAATCGGCTCCACCCGACAAGCTATACCAACCGGCGTCTCCCTCCAACGCCTCCTCAAACCGTCTGTCAAGCCGTCTCCAGAATCAGACTCCATCTTCGTACCACCTGCCCCTGATGCAGTCGGATCCGACTTGGGGAACCCAGCAGGCGGCTCGGGGACTTGGACAGGCGGCCCGGGGACTGGCATAGTCGCACCCGGCTCGGGGACTTCAAAACCCGGGCCGGGGACTGCAGCAGTCGGCCCGGGGACTGCAACGACCCAACAGGCGGTGGCCGACTCCAACTCTTCACCACCCAACCCACCCACCCGGGTCGCAGTAGCCGTATTGGCGATAAAAGAAGTCACAACTCCATCATGGGCCCAACCCATCCTCAACTTCCTAGTAAACAGAGAGCTGCCGACTGACGAGATCTCGACAAGACAAGTTCAACGCCGAGCCGGAGCATACACAATAATAAACAAAGAACTCGTTAGGCGCAGCGTCACTGGAGTCTTCCAGCGCTGCGTCGAGCCAGAGAAGGGCATAGCAATCCTCAAGGACATCCACCAAGGTGAATGCGGCCACCACGCGGCCTCAAGATCACTTGTCGCCAAAGCTTTCCGCCATGGGTTCTTCTGGCCGACTGCTTTGGAAGACACCAAGGAATTAGTCAAATGCTACAAAGGGTGCCAAGTCTTCAGCTCCAAGCAACACCTGCCGGCTTCTGCACTCAAGACCAGCCACCTCACCTGGCCCTTTGCCGTCTGGGGTTTGGACATGGTGGGCCCATTCAAGACGGCGCGCGGCGGCATGACACATCTGCTTGTCGCCGTGGACAAATTCACCAAGTGGATTGAAGCGAAGCCAATCAAGAAGCTGAACGGGCCGACTACCGTGACATTCATCGCAGATATCACCACCCGGTATGGCGTACCACACAGCATCATCACCGACAATGGCATGAATTTTGCCAAAGGAGCACTGGCACGTTTCTGCGCGACACAGGGCATCCGACTGGACTTAGCGTCCGTTGCCCACCCGCAGTCAAACCGCCAAGTCGAGCGAGCAAACGGCCTCGTCCTCTCCGGCATCAAGCCCCGACTGGTCGTACCACTGGAGCGTCCGGCCGGCTGCTGGCTCGACGAGCTGCCGGCTGTCCTCTGGAGTCTGCGTACTACCCCGAACAAGTCAACTGGCTTCACCCCTTTCTTCCTTGTATATGGTGCCGAGGCTGTCATCCCAACTGACATTGAGTTCGACTCACCGCGGGTCACCATGTACATGGAGGCGGAGGCCAAGGAAGCGCGAGAAGACGGCGTTGACCTGCTGGAAGAGGGTCGGCTGTTAGCACTCAGCCGGTCCGCCATCTACCAGCAGGGTTTGCGCCGTTACCACAACCGGAAGGTCAAGCCAAGATCCTTCCAAGAAGGCGATCTTGTGCTCCGGCTGATCCAGCGAACAGCTGGCCAGCACAAGCTCTCGGCCCCTTGGGAAGGCCCCTTCGTCATCAGCAAGGCTCTAGGCAACGACTCCTACTACCTGATTGACGCGCAGAAGCCAAAGGCACGCAAGAGAGATGATTCCGACAAAGAGTCGGAATGACCATGGAACGCCAATCTCCTCCGAAGATTTTACAGTTAAAAGCAGTATGTATCACACTACCTTTTGTATTAAGTACAAGACAACGGCCCCCCCGAGGAGCACTCGGGGACTGCCATCTTTTATCTATGTATGACGAGTGTCATACCTTTGAATGTATTATTACATTTGTTTTTCTGTCCGGCACCGGGTTCGATCAGTCGGCCCGGGGACTTGCCGCCTTGAGTTATATTAAAGTTCTACCTGCAGTCAGACAAGTAGTGTGCCGGCACCCAAGCCCTCTCTTGTTGAAAGTCGCAGCTCGAAGAACCGACTGTCCGACTGGCAAGAGTCAAAGGCAGGAAAGGATGCCCACACGAAAAACGGCTAAGGACTAACGAACTTATATAACACAAGCCGGCCTCCCACCCCGCCTACCGGCTGTTAGAACAGCCGGCTGGCCGGCTTCCCATTCACCTTGCTACAATCCAAGAAAGCTAGAGTACTTGCCCTCTCAAACGACCAAGCCCTTCCCCAGCCACAGACTGCAGAGCAGCTGTCCGGCTGGGAAGGCGGCACCAAGGGAGGGCAGCAAAGGAAACAACCAAAAGGATGAAAAGCAAGAACAATCGTAAGCCAAGCACATGCATGATTATATTTACACAAAAGGCCTTCAAAAAGCCGGCATTAAACATAGTTTGAATACACCCCAAGTGGGTGGAACTGCACAAACTTAACAAAATATTGTTCAAAGAGTAATAAAACAGGAAAGTAAAGACGGCGGATCAGGTCAAGGGTGCAACAGGCGAGCCAGGCAGGTCGGTGGAGACGGCAGTGCTGGCTGGAGGAGTGGCCGGCTGGCGAGTCTCGGCTTGATCATCGCCGGCTGCAGGTGGCGCGCTCGCACGTGCCTCGTTGCTGGAGGCACGATCAAGCTGAGGCTGGCCGGTTGCTCCACCATCTGGCACGTCGTCTTCACCATCCTCTCCCTCCTCCTCTTCGCCCTCGTCGCTGGAGTCGATCTCCTCCGCCGAGTCCTCACCGTCCGCCGGGTTCAGCACAAACCACTCCTCCGGCTGAGCAATGCCGTAATCATCCACCTCAGGGGCAAAGGCACTGGTGTCGGTGTAGTCGGCGATCGCCGAGGCGCGCTGGATGATAGCCGGCCGCACCGCCTCCAGCTCCTCGTCGGCCTCCTGCCGCCAGGTGGCCAGCTGGTCCAAGCTCAGCTCAGGATACCAAGCTTTGACAAACTCCAGAGCCCGCCTGGTGCCTGACCGAGCTGCAGAAGCCTTCTAGGCCTCGAAGCGGCCAACCGCTACCTCCAGCCAGTCGGTAGTCCGACTGAGGGTATGGGGAACCACCTCGCCGGGCCAGAGGGCGGCCAGCACTTGCGCCCGAACGCGCTGAAGACGGCGGAGCATGCGGTGAGCCAGCTGGAGGTGGGCTTGGATCGCCAGAAGCTGCTCTTCAATCAACCGGCGAGCGTCCGGCGCGATCTCAGCACCAGCCTAGCTTTGCGCCTCGCGGTGAGCCTCGACGATTTGGTTGGCAGCGGTGGAGTAACCAGGGAAGTACTCTACACAAGTAAGAAAGGAAGAGAAAAAACACAGTCAAAAAATGGACCAAATGGCAGGCGGCAAGCGAAGGAACGAAGAAGAAGGCATCCTACCGTCAACCAAATCTTTGATCTGGCCGTAGCCGTTGATCAGCGATTGCCTTGCCTCAGCCCAGCCCGTCGCCTAGGTCTCGTATTCGGCTTGGAGGGCGGCCTCGCTGTCCTGCGCCGCCTTTAGGGCCGCCTTATGGCTCTCCTCCTGGTCGGCCAGCCTCTTGGCCAAGCGGTCACGCTCCTGGGCCAAGGTGTTGCACTCGGCTTCCTTGGCGCGAAGGGCGGTCTGGGCCCCACCCAACTGCTCCCTCAGGTCGGCATTGGCCTCTGCGGATATGGCGAAGAAGAAAAAAGCGATAAGAAAGAAGTCGCCGGGAAAGATCCTGCCCTACTGCTCAGCAGTCGGCCCGAATCTTGGGGACTACACCCAGTGGGTGCGCTGACGCGCCCCCACGTGAGATAAAAGATGAAGCACTTACTCCGGCTCTCAGTTAGATCAGCGGTCTTCTGGGTCAGCTCCCGAGCCTGGGAGTTGAAGGCAGCCGCGCGGAGGTTGTGATAGTCCTGCAAGTAGGACAGAGGAGCGAATAAGAACAAGATAGCAACCGAAGTCTACTAAGAAGTTCCAAGCCGCCTACTCAGCAGCCGACTCGGAACTCAGGGACTACACCCAATGGGTGCGTTGACGCGCCCCCACGGAAGAAATCAAGACCAAGAAACAGAAAAGCGGGAAGACTCACCCGAATGGCCGTCTGTGTCGCGAGGAACTCTTGATTGTACTGCCTCAGCACGGCGGCCTGGGACTGAAGCCGGTTCCGGACTTCTTGCGCCGCCACGTTCACCACGGCCGTCCCACCACCCGGCGTCCACCCCGAGCTGGCGCTGGCCGTCTCCAGATCCTGGGCCGACGAGCTAGAGCCCGCGGCCTTCTGTGGGTCCGGCGCCGAAGTCGCCTTCCCCGCGCTGGCGCGATGGCGACCGGACCACCAGGTCCGTCCTCGCAGCCAGCTCCCCTCCAGCCGGCAGCACGGGTGGCGCGTTAGGCCGGCTGCCTTGGTCCACCCCAGTCGGCGATGGCGGTGCCGCTTCCCTCTCCCGGACGACGACGTCGTCCTCCTCCCTCTCCATCCCCGGCAGGTCGCCACCGGCTTCCTCCGGCAGGGGCTCCGGGATCTCGGGCGCCACGGCGCGCAGGGGGACGACAAGCAGGGCCTCTGCCTACCTCTCTATGGCTGCGGCCTCCGCCTGGGTCTTGGCCGCCGCGTCGGCTTGTGCCGCCGCCGACTCCTCCGCCAGATCCTGCGCCGCCTTGGCAGCGGCCGCCCTCAGCTCCTCCGCCTCCCGCTCCTCCCGCGCCTCCCGCGCATTCCACTCCGTCGCCGCTTGAAGCTCGGCACGGGGGTCCATGCGGCGGGTGCTTGCGGATCCTCCTGCCGATCCAACCACGGAGGCGGCAGCATTCCGCTCAAGAGAGAGTGGGGCCCTGTTTGATAAGTCAAGACAAGGATTCAAAAGATATCAACGAAAAAGAAGAAGGAATATGTGAGAGAATCGACACTTACGCCGAAACCATTTGTGGCTGCTTCACCACCTTGCGGAAGCGGGCAACCTTCGCGACTGCCTCGTCCCGCTTGGTCGCCGCTGCCGTGCTCTTGGGCTTCTTCGGCCGACTGCCGAATAGGCCCGACGCGGCCTGGCGCTTCTGCGCGCCGCCTCGGGCAGCCAGCGCGGTAGACGAGCCCGCGCCATGATCGGACGCCGGCTGGCAGCACAGGACGACTTCCGCCTCGTCATCATCCGGCCAGTCGTCGAAGCTAGCTCCAAGCCCAGAGCCGCCTGCCTCGCCACCTCCCCCCTCGATGTTGTCGTCCATAGCGGCCGCCCCCAAGTTGGGGTCGTCCAAGTCATGCGTCGCCCGGTCGGGGAGAAATTGGCGCTCCGCCCCTGCTGCTCCGGCTGCCGGTTGAAGGAGGGGGCTCTGTCAAGACAAACCGACTGATCAGAGTCGGCCAAGAGAAACTTGGTGACAAAAGCAAAGAAGAGAAGATAAATAAAGCTTACCATAGGCGGGGGATGGGCACTGGAGTACGACTCCTTGCCAAACTGCCACTCGTCGGTGAGCTTGCAGTTCCCGAGGTAGTTCACCATGAGAGCCACCTCGGCGTGAGGCATCTCCTTGGTGCACATCCGACTCGGATCGAGTTGGCCGCTCATCTGACAGATCATATGAGGGCGGCCTTGGAGCGGGAGCACCCGGCGCACCACGAAGGCGGCCAGCAGGTCGGACTCGGTCAGGCCCTCCGACTGGACCATTACCCGGAGTCGCGCGACGGCGGCGGCTCCAGCTGGCGACAGCGTTCTGGCCGGATAGGACCACTGGGGCCGCCTCCCAGCCGGCGGGCCGGCTACATAAGCTGGCAAGTTGACGAAGTCGCCTTGCGGGGCGACGTTCTTCACGTAGAAGTAGGATTTCTGCCAGCGCTTCACCGACTGGATCAGCGTGATGGGAGGAAAAGGGTTGTCGGCTACCGGCCTCCGCACCGCGATGAAGGCGCCGCTCTAAGCCGGCACACCCTGCATGGCGGTGCCGAGCTTGGACTGGAAGAATTCCCCCCAGAGCTCAAGGGTGGGAAGGATGCCAAGGAAGCCCTCGCACAAAGTGACGAAGGCAGACAGCAGCACCACCGTGTTTGGAGTGAGGTGGTGCAGCTGGAGCTGGTAGAATTCAAGGAAGGAGCGGAAGAAGGCGCTCACAGGCAGGCCAAGGCCGCGCAGGAAGTGCGAGCGGAAGATTACCCGCTCGCCTTCCTGCGGCACCGGCGAGATCTCCCTCTTTGGCGCAAGACGGACCCGCACGTGGTCCTCGCCGGGCAACCGCCGCGTCTTGCGGAGGAAGTCGATGTGGTCCGCGTGGACATTGGAGCCGTCCCAGTCTCCGCCGCGCAACATGACGGCAAGAAGCTGATGAGAAAGGGCGTGGCGACGGCGAAACCACGGCCCCGCGGCGGCGAAGCTGCGGGGTGGTGCGAAGACTAGAGGGACGGCGCAGCGGCGAGGGGCTGCGGCGACGGAGAGGAAGAAGAAGAAGATGGCGGAGCGAGGGTGAGCGTGCGAGCGTCTACCGCTCCCCCTCCCCCTCCTCCCCCTATTTATAGCCTCGTGCGGCGAAGTGGAGGAAGCGAGGCGTGGGGGGACGTGGGATTAACTGCGCCCACTCCCCCACGTCCCGCGATTATTGCGCCCTAACGGCATGCAGAAACTGCCGTTGGGAGGCGAGCGGCCCGTTTTGGGCCACAGAAGATCCACACCTAGGCCTAGGCGTGGAAGTGGTGGGCCCCAGCCTGCAGCGGCGTCCCGTCACGCACGTGGGCTGGCAGGCCTTTCCAGCCGGAGCATGCCACATGGCGCGCGGGCAGCAAGCGGCCGGCCCGCGACCCGGCGTGCGCCTCGGCTGGCTCCCGCCTTCAGACTTCAAAACCTCACCAAGATGGCGCACGTGACCAAAGCTGGCTCCTAGCTGCTGGCTCTTCAAGATAGGAAGCTGATTGAGCTTCTCCTCCTCCTTTCAGCCTCAAAGCCCGACCAGCTTCGGGGACTACTGTCGGAGTAAATGGCCACGGGTAGCCTAACCGACTCCCCCTGGTTCTTCAAAAATTATCGGGCCGATCGAGCCTTCAAGCACCCAAAGCACAGGGCCGCCTTCCCCTGGCCGGCTATCTCACAGGACGACTACTGGAAGGCGAACCGGCCCTAAAAACCCTCCCGAAGAGAGCCACAAGATGGTCGGCTCCCAGAAGCCGGCCACAAGAGGACCGACTCCCAGAAGCCGGCCACTAGAGGACCGGCTCCCGGCAAGCGGCCAAGATCGCACCCTCAAGGGCTGCACCCACATAACGGTGACAAGACGGGGTGTGGCTACAGTACAGCCTGCCACCCCCGAATCCCGGAGCACGCGTGGCCACAGTGCGCCGTACGGGTCGGCCATCCCTCGTCCGGCGCGACACTGTTGCCATGTTGACCATGACGCCACCTACGACAGGCTGTCAGTACGGCCCGCGGGCGGCGGGCCCCTTCAGCCAGAGAGACGCTCAAAGGCGGCCAAGCCTCCCCCAGTCGGTCTGGGGCGTAGCCGGCTCCCAATAGCCGGCTACCCCACTCCCTCAAAGTATGTGCATCATTAAGGAGACAAGACGAGGTAAGGCTACAGTGAGAGCCCGCTAGGCGGCGACACTGTAGCCATGCTTACCTCGGCAAAGCCCTCGTCATCAGGGGCGAGGCTATAGTAACCAGCCACCGACAAGACCCCTAGGCGGTGGGGCCGGCCTGTCGGCCAAGAGGCCGGCAGCCGGCGGGACCCAGCAGTCGGCGGAGAAGCCGGCGAATACAAACACTGACGGCTAGGACCCGCGTCCAGCCGGATTACCATTGTACCCCTGGGGGGTAGGCCTATATAAACCCCCCGGGGCACCCATGCAAAGGGTTGAGCTCTGAGAGTTTTAGACACCAAATAGAGAGAAAAGGAGAGCTAGCCCTGCCCTTCTTCCTCCTCTAGCCAAACAGCTCAAGGAGCCTCTTGTAGCCACTTGTGTTGATCTAGTGATCATGCGGAGACCCCGCAGAGCAGACTAGGGGTGTTATCTCCACGGAGAGCCCCGAACCTGGGTAAGATTCGCCGGCGTGCATGTCTTCGCCTTATCCCGTTTCCAGGCACCGGCGATGTCTTACTGGCTCCCACAATGATAAGCCACCCGTTGGCATATGTCGCACCTACCACCCGACAGGTACGAAACCACCTCAAAGTTATTCTTTCCAATCAATCCGTTGGGCTATTCCTATAAGTGTCACAAACAACCCTAGAGTTTGTACTAGAATAACACCTTAAGACACAAATCAACCAAAACCCTAATGTCACCTAGATACTCCAATGTCACCTCAAGTATCCGTGGGTATGATTATACGATATGCATCACAAAATCTCAGATTCATCTATTCAACCAACACATAGAACCTCAAAGTGTGCCCCAAAGTTTCTACCGGAGAATCAAGACGAAAACGTGTGCCAACCCCTATGCATAGGTTCATGGGCGGAACCCGCAAGTTGATCACCAAAACATACATCAAGTGAATCACATGATATCCCATTGTCAGCACAGATACGCACGGCAAGACATACATCAAGTGTTCTCAAATCATTAAAGACTCAATCCGATAAGATTACTTCGAAGGGAAAACTCAATCCATTACAAGAGAGTAGAGGGGGAGAAGCAACATAAGATTCAACTATAATAGCAAAGCTCGCGATACATCAAGATCGAATCACCTCAAGAACACGAGAGAGAGAGAGAGAGATCAAACACATAGCTACTGGTACATACCCTCAGCCCCGAGGGTGAACTACTCCCTCCTCGTCATGGAGATCGCCGGGATGATGAAGATGGCCATGGTGAGGGTTCCCCCCCTCTGGCAGGGTGCCGAAATGGGTCTAGATTGGTTTTCGGTGGCTACAGAGGCTTGCGGCGGCGTAACTCCTGATCTCTTCTGTTCTCCGATCGTTTTAGGGTATATGGGTATATATAGGTGAAAGAAATACGTCAGGGGAGCCACGAGGGGCCCACGAGGGTGGAGGGCGCGCCCAAGGGGGGTGGGCGCGCCCCCTGCCTCGTGGCTCCCTCGTTTCTTTCCTGACGTGCACTCCAAGTCTACGGGTAGCTTTCCTTCCAAAAATAACTTCTCCAGAAGGTTTCATTCCGTTTCGACTCCGTTTGATATTCCTTTTCTTCGAAACACTGAAACAAGGGAAAAAACAGGAACCGGCACTGGGCTCTGGGTCAATAGGTTAGTCCCAAAAGTAATCTAAAAGTGCATAGTAAAGCCCATAAAACATCCAAGATGGATAATATAATAGCATGAAACAATCAAAAATTATAGATACGTTGGAGACGTATCAGCATCCCCAAGCTGAATTCCTGCTCGTCCTCGAGTAGGTAAATGATAAAAACAGAATTTTTGATGTGGAATGCTACTTGGCATAATTTCGATGTAGTTCTTATTAATTGTGGTATGAATATTCAGATCCGAAAGATTCAAGACAAAAGTTTAATATTTACATAAAAATAATAATACTTCAAGCATACTAACAAAGCAATTAAGTCTTCTCAAAATAACATGGCCAAAGAAAGTCATCCCTACAAAATCATATAGTCTGGCTATGCTCTATGTTTTCACCACACAAAGTATTTAAATCATGCACAACCCCGATGATAAGCCAAGCAATTGTTTCATACTTTTGACATTCTCAAACTTTTTCAATCTTCACGTAATACATGAGCGTGAGCCATGGACATAGCACTATATGTGGAATAGAATGGTGGTTGTGGAGAAAACAAAAAGGAGAAGATAGTCTCACATCAACTAGGCGTATCAACGGGCTATGGAGATGCCCATTAATAGATATCAATGTGAGTGAGTAGGGATTGCCATGCAACGGATGCACTAGAGCTATAAGTATATGAAAGATCAACAAAAGAAACTAAGTGGGTGTGCATCCAACTCTCTTGCTCACGAAGACCTAGGGCATTTTGAGGAAGCCCATCATTGGAATATACAAGCCAAGTTCTATAATGTAAATTTCCCACTAGTATATGAAAGTGATATCATTGGAGACTCTCTATCATGAAGATCATGGTGCTACTTTGAAGCACAAGTGTGGTAAAATGATAGTAACATTGTCCCGTCTCTCTTTTTCTCTCATTTTTTTATTTGGGTCTTTCCCCTTTTTTATGGCCTTTTTTTCGTCCGGAGTCTCATCCCGACTTGTGGGGGAATCATAGTCTCCATCATCCTTTTCCTCACTTGGGACAATGCTCTAAAAATGAAGATCATCACACTTTTATTTTCTTACAACTCAACAATTACAACACGATACTTAGAACAAAATATGACTCTATATGAATGCCTCCGGCGGTGTACCGGGATATGCAATGAATAAAGAGTGACATGTATGAAAGAATTATGAACGGTGGCTTTGCCACAAATACGATGTCAACTACATGATCATGCAAAGCAATATGACAATGATGGAGCGTGTCATAATAAACGGAACGGTGGAAAGTTGCATGGCAATATATCTCGGAATGTCTATGGAAATGCCATGATAGGTAGGTATGGAGGCTGTTTTGAGGAAGGTTTATGGTGGGTGTATGATACCGGCAAAAAGTGCGCGGTATTAGAGAGGCTAGCAATGGTGGAAGGAAGAAAATGCGTATAATCCATGGACTCAACATTAGTCATAAAGAACTCATATACTTATTGCAAAAATCTACAAGTTATCAAAGCAAAGTATTACGCGCATGCTCCTAGGGGGATAGATTGGTAGGAAAAGACCATCGCTCATCCCCAACCGCCACTCATAAGGAAGACAATCAATAAATAAATCATGCTCCGACTTCATCACATAACGGTTCACCATACGTGCATGCTACGGGAATCACAAACTTTAACACAAGTATCTCTCAAATTCACAACTACTCCACTATCATGACTCTAATATCACCATCTTCATATCTCAAAATAATTATAAGGAATCAAACTTCTCATAGTATTCAATGCACTTTATATGATAGTTTTTATTATACCCATCTTGGATGCCCATCATATTAGGACTAAATTCATAACCAAAGCAAATTACCATGCTGTTTAGGACTCTAAAAATAATATAAGTGAAGCATGAAAGTTCATCTATTTCTTCAAAATAAATCCACCGCCGTGCTCTAAAAGATATAAGTGAAGCACTAGAGCAAACAACAAACTACTCCGAAAGATATAAGTGAAGATCAATGAGTAGTCGAATAATTATGCAACTATGTGAAGACTCTCTAACATTTAAGAATTTCAGATCTTGTTATTTTATTCAAACAGCAAGCAAAGCTAAAGAAAATAAAATGACGCTCCAAGCAAAACACATATCATGTGGTGAATAAAAATATAGCTCCAAGTAAAGTTACCGATGAATGAAGACGAAAGAGGGGATGCCTTCCGGGGCATCCCCAAGCTTAGGCTCTTGGTTATCCTTGAATATTACCTTGGGGTGCCTTGGGCATCCCCAAGCTTAGGATCTTGCCACTCCTTATTCCATAGTCCATCGAATCTTCACCCAAAACTTGAAAACTTCACAACACAAAACTCAACAGAAAACTCGTAAGCTCCGTTAGCGAAAGAAAACAAAACACCACTTCAAGCTACTGTGATGAACTCATTATTTATTTGTATTGGTGTTAAACCTACTGTATTCCAACATCTCTATGGTTTATAAACTATTTTACTAGCCATAGATTCATCAAAATAAGCAAACAACACACGAAAAACAGAATCTGTCAAAAACAGAACAGTCTGTAGTAATCTGTATCAAACGTATACTTCTGGAACTCCAAAAATTCTAAAATAAATTGGAGGAACTGAGGAATTTTATAGTAATCATCTGCAAAAAGAATCAACTAAATAGCATTCTCCAGTAAAAAGTTTTAGCTAATCTCGTGAGCGCTAAAGTTTCTGTTTTTTACAGCATGATCATAAAGACTTCACACCCAAGTCTTCCCAAAGGTTCTACTTGGCACAAACACTAATTAAAACACAAAAGCACATATAAACAGAAGCTAGATGGATTATTTATTACTAAACAGAACCAAAAGCAAGAAACTAAAATAAAATTGGGTTGCCTCCCAACAAGCGCTAACGTTTAAGGCCCCTAGCTAGGCATGATGATTTCAACGATGCTCACATAAAAGATAAGAATTGAAACATAAAGAGAGCATCTTGAAGAATATGACTAGCACATTTAAGTCTAACCCACTTCCTATGCATAGGGATTTTGTGAGAAAACAACTTATGGGAACAATAATCAACTAGCATAGGAAGGCAAAACAAGCATAACTTCAAAACTTTAAGCACATAGAGAGGAAACTTGATATTATTGCTATTCCTACAAGCATACATTCCTCCCTCATAATAACTTTCAGTAGCACCATGAATGAATTCAGAAATATAACTAGCACCTAAAGCATTCTTTTCATGATCTACTTGCATAGAAATTTTACTACTCTCCACATAAGCAAAATTCTTCTCATTCGGAATAGTGGGAGTATCATAAGAGACTTGAATACTACAAATTGTTTCCACATTAAAAGAGTAATGTTCAGAAAAAGGGTAATCACAATCATGAGATGTTTTATAAATATAATCATCACTACTTTTTATAGCATAAGTTTCATCACAATAATCATCATAAGTAGCAACTTTGTTCTCATCATAATCGATTGAAACCTCTTCCGAAATTGTGGATACATCACTAAATAAAGTCATGACCTCTCCAAATCCACTTTCATAAATATTATAAGATTCAACATCCTCCAAAATAGTGGGATCATTAGTTCCTAAAGTTGACACTCTTCCAAACCCAGTTTCATAAATATAATCATCATAAGTAGGAGGCATGCTATCATCATAACAAATTTGCATATCAAAACTTGGGAGACTAAAAATATCATCTTCATTAAGCATAGCATCCCCAAGCTTGGGACAAACATTAATTGCAGCAAATATATTCTCAAAAACATCATCTTCATCAAACATAGCATCCCCAAGCTTGGGCCTTTTCATATCATAAGCATAATCACTCTCATCATCAATAGTATGGATAGCACCAATAGTATAGCAAACATTATTATCATATTATTCCAAGCAAGTGCTAAAAAGATTTTCAAGATCATAAGAAGTACCATTATCTTCCCAATCATAATCATCGCAACCAGCAATAGGCATAACGAAATCATCATCAAGTGCATCATCTTCCACAATTATTTTTGATTCATTTTCATGAGGCACAATAATAATAGGAGCAACATTATTTGGGAGAGATATGTTTTTACCTCTCTTCCTTTTTCTTTTATTCTTCTTCACCTCATGTGTGGGTTCAATCCTCTTTTTGGAGCTCCTTATTAATGAGATTGCTTTAATAGAAGGCTCCTCCTCGTTACCCGATTCATCATAAGAAATAATAGGAGAATATTGGGAAGTCTCTTCCCTTTCGTTAGTATTCTCTTCATCTTCTATTTGTTTTCTTTTCTTTGTGTAATTGGCAACATAAGGACTTTCAATGCAATTCACCTCACAATACATATAAATTTCTTCTAGATCAAAACCAAGAAGTTTATAACGGGCAAATTCTGGAAGATGCCTAGTTATATGTTTCATTTCTTCGCAACCCATAAGCAAGCTAAGTTCATTATCATGTGCAAGGGAAATCAACTCATCACAATTTTTGGACATGATTAGATCATGAAACAATTTGCATCGGATAGCTAAATGACCAGTTTCATTGCAAAGTTCACAAGTACGGCCAAGAAAATTTAAATTTTCAGCACAATCATCTAGCCTTTCTTGCAACAATTTAGTTTCTAAATGCTTATGCCTCTTGCAATATCTATCTTCCCTATTCGGTGTGTACTTGCAAACCCAATGCACTCCACAAAAATTGACATGTTTATAGGAGGCATTTTCATCATAACTAGTGCAATCATCATTAGTACTATGGATATTCAAGGAGTTCATACTAACAACATTGCAACCATGCTCATCATTCAAAGATTTAGTGCCAAACATTTTAATGCATTCTTCTTCTAACACTTTGGCACAATTTTCCTTTCCATCATACTCACGAAAGATATTAAAAAGGTGAAGCGTATGAGACAAACTCAATTCCATTTTTTTGGTAGTTTTCTTTTATGAACTAAACTAGTGCTAATGCAAGATCTAAAGATATACCTTCAAGCACTCACCTCCTTGGCAACGGCGCCAGAAACTGCTTGATGTCTACTACGCAACCTTCTTGTAGACGTTGTTGGGCCTCCAAGTGCAGAGGTTTGTAGGACAGTAGCAAATTTCCCTCAAGTGGATGACCTAAGGTTTATCAATCTGTGGGAGGCGTAGGATGAAGATGGCCTCTCTCAAACAAGCGTGCAACGAAATAACAAAGAGTCTCTTGTGTCCCCAACACACCCAATACAATGGTAAATTGTATAGGTGCACTAGTTCGGCGAAGAGATGGTGATACAAGTGCAATATGGATGGTAGATATGGGTATTTGTAATCTGAAAATATAAAAACAGCAAGGTAACAAGTGGTAAAAGTGAGCGTAAACGGTATTGCAATGCTAGAAAACAAGGCCTAGGGTTCATACTTTCACTAGTGCAAGGTCTCTCAACAATAATAACATAATTGGATCATATAACTATCCCTCAACATGGAACAAAGAGTCACTCCAAAGTCACTAATAGCGGAGAACAGAGAAGAGATTATGGTAGGGTACGAAACCACCTCAAAGTTATTCTTTCCGATCAATCCGTTGGGCTATTCCTATAAGTGTCACAAACAGCCCTAGAGTTCGTACTAGAATAACACCTTAAGACACAAATCAACCAAAACCCTAATGTCACCTAGATACTCCAATGTCACCTCAAGTATCCGTGGGTATGATTATACGATATGCATCACAAAATCTCAGATTCATCTATTCAACCAACACATAGAACCTCAAAGAGTTCCCCAAAGTTTCTACCGAAGAATCAAGACGAAAACGTGTGCCAACCCCTTTGCATAGGTTCATGGGCGGAACCCGCAAGTTGATCACCAAAACATACATCAAGTGAATCACGTGATATCCCATTGTCACCACAGATACACACGGCAAGACATACATCAAGTGTTCTCAAATCATTAAAGACTCAATCCGATAAGATTACTTCAAAGGGAAAACTCAATCCATTACAAGAGAGTAGAGGGGGAGAAGCAACATAAGATCCAACTATAATAGCAAAGCTCACGATACATCAATATCGAATCACCTCAAGAACACGAGAGAGACAGATCAAACACATAGCTACTGGTACATACCCTCAGCCCCGAGGGTGAACTACTCCCTCCTCGTCATGGAGATCGCTGGGATGATGAAGATGGCCACCGGTGAGGGTTCCCCCCCTCTGGCAGGGTGCCGAAATGGGTCTAGATTGGTTTTCGGTGGCTACAGAGGCTTGCGGCGGCGGAACTCCCGATCTCTTCCGTTCTCCGATTGTTTTAGGGTATATTGGTATATATAGGTGAAAGAAATACGCCAGGGGAGCCACGAGGGGCCCACGAGGGTGGAGGGCACACCCAAGGGGGGTGGGCACGCCCCCTGCCTCGTTGCTCCCTCGTTTCTTTCCTGACATGCACTCCAAGTCTATCGGGTAGCTTTCCTTCCAGAAATAACTTCTCCAGAAGGTTTCATTCTGTTTCGACTCCATTTGATATTCCCTTTCTTTGAAACAGTGAAACAAGGGAAAAAACAGGAACTGTCACTGGGCTCTAGGTCAATAGGTTAGTCCCAAAAGTAATATAAAAGTGCATAGTAAAGCCCATAAAACATTCAAGATGGATAATATAATAGCATGAAACAATAAAAAATTATAGATACGTTGTGTCGGCTACCGATTCCAAGTCACACCGATCTAGCCTGTAACACCTCATATCACTTTGCGGCCTCACGCACGGTACTCCCACGGGTGTCGCCTTACTATGGCCCGGGACCGTTTGCGCCTTTTGGCTCACGTATATGACAATGTCGCTAGCATCCATATGACAGAGAACCCGGGCCGACATGGCTAGTCGTGAACCCAAAGCGGCACTAACGTATGGGGACAGGCATACATGAATCAACATCGAACGTGTCGGTCAGCAGCGTGCGAATCCGGGCTGTAGCACTGGGCTAACAGGACTCCGGGAACCCGGGCTGTAGCAGGCTAGGCAGGACTCCGGATGTCACCGCGTGACATTTCCCCGAAGGGACAGACACAAGAACGATATGGAACACATGTCGGCCAGTCAAGTGTCCAGAGCAGTAGTGCTGGGCTAGCAGGACTCCGGTGAACCGGGCTGTAGCAGACTACTATGGCTCAAGGAGGCACTAGACTACATTTCCCCATAAGAGAGGCTGCTAAGGATAGACAACTAGATTGTCGGATCCCACACATACCAAGCATTTCAATCATACACACAATATGCTCGATATGTGCAAATACAACATGGCATCACAACAAGACTCTACGACTCAGAGTATTTATTCATTAGGCTCCGAAGAGCCAGATATTACAAACATGGGTCTCATGACCCAACATTCAGAGCATACAAGTCAAAGCACATGCGGAAGCTTAACATGTCTGAGTACAGACATCTACAAATGAAAAAGGCTGAGAAGCCTGACTATCTACCAGATCCTGCCGAGGGCACAAGATCGTAGCTAAGGTATCAAGCTAAACGTCGAAGTCCACACGGAACTACTAGCGAGACTGACGTCTCTCTGCAAAACATAAAATAAGCAAACGTGAGTACAAATGTACCCAGCAAGACTTACATCAGAACTATCTACATATGCATCGGTATCAACGAAGGGGGTGGTGGAGTTTAACTGCAGCAAGCCAGCTTTGACTCGGTGGCTATCCTGAACTACGACTGCAAGTAACTCTTTTGAGGTGGCGCACACGAGTCCACATATTCACCATATCAATACTCCACTATGGACCCGCTCCCGTCTCCCTACGAGAACGCCATCCATAGCACTCACGCTTATCTTGCGCATTTTAGAGTATCCACTTTCACTTGTCTATGAACTGTTATAGGCAACCCAGAAGTCCTTTTCCGCGGACACGGCTATTCGAATAGATCATATTAACCCTGCAGGGGTGTACTTCGTCACACACGCTCTCGCCACATACCACCATGTACACGTCGTGTACCTCGGCAACCTTCAAGCGGAAGCCTGGTGAGGGAGTCGGCCATGACCTGACTAACCAGACAAGTCTCTAGTCCAGGTTTATCGCCTATTCGGGTTCCATCCGCAAGGAGATCCGGCCAGGGTGTCGCTCACGGCCCCAAACGATGTGTGCAGGGTTCCCGAGCCCACCATCCGGGTGCCACTCGGTACACCAGGCCACGTGTGCCTAGTCTGTCCCAAGCCCACCTGTACCGGGTGCCACTTGGTAGACTACTAACACAACCTACAAACACCAGAAACTAGTTGCAACTCCTGGACAGAGATCGAGGCGGTTAATAAGCCGAGAGGGGTCGAGTTACCGGAACCCAATGTGTGGTAGTAACTGTTCATGGATCACAAACACAGAACTCAGTTCCTGAGGACGGCTTCAATGAGACAACCCACCATGTACTCCTACATGGCCTCTCACCGCTACCTTTACCAAATCGTGTTCACACACTTAGCTCTCACACAGTAGGACATGTTCACAACTTTCCAATTCATTCCCGATGAATCAGACCTGACACAACTCTAAGCAATAGAAGGCATGACAAACAAGCATGAATGAGTAGGCACATCAGGGCTCAAACAACTCCTACTCATGCTAGTGGGTTTCATCTATTTACTGTGGAAATGACAGGTCATGCAGAGGATAAAGGGGTTCAGCTACCGCAGCAAATAACAGATGAATCGTTGTTGTCCTAATGCAGTAAAAGAGAGCAGGAGCGAGAGAGTGGGATTTTATCGGAATGAACAAGGGGGTTTTGCTTGCCTGACACTTCCGAAGATAGTATAGCTCTTCATCAGTGTCAGCGATCACAACGTCGGAACATCGTCTACTAAGGGGGGACAAACACCGGCAAAAGAGAGGAAAACCAATCAATGCAATGCAACAATATGATGCATGAATGTGACATGGCAATATGATGTGAATTGAGCTAATGCAGCTAGCAACAAGTGCAAGGGAGTCCATTTGAACCAAAGGTTCAAATGCAAACTCTAGTTTGAGCATTTAAAATGCCATTTGAATGTTTTCACTTATACAGCAGGTATAAGTTGGTTTTTCATGCATGAAAGTAGCATAAATGGATAGATTGGATTTTTCTGATAATTTTTCATATATAAATTATTTGATTTGGAGCTACGGTTGAATTTCTATGAATTTTAGAAGTTTGCACTATTTTCTGGAATTTCCTGTATAAGAATAATTCCAGTAATTAAATTACTGCGTCAGCACTACGTCAGGGCGACGTCAGCATTGACCAAAGTCAAATCTGACTGGTGGGACCTATCTGTCGGTGTAACAGTGCTAATTATGTGGCTTATTAAATCCTAACTAAAAATAATTAGCTCGGTGGGGCCCACTGTCAAGGACTCTAGGGGGGTTAGTTAGGCGCTAATGACGGTGCCACGTCACCGGTCGCCGGAGCCTTGCCGGCGGCGACCAAAACGACGGCGGCTCGGCTCGGATTTGAGCTACGGGTGGTGGTTTGGTGGGCTAAGGGCACCGGGGAGTAGCTCTTGCTCGTCCGCATCCAAAGGACCGGACGGGAGGCAGCGGGGTGGCCGGGAGCAGCGCCAGCGGCGAGCAAGGCGGCGGCCGGAGTTCGGCGTCGGTGAGGACGACGCTGCGGTGCACGGGAGAAGGAGCTGGTGCGTGCGTTCGGCTCCTGAGAGCATGGTTAGCCGGTGGGTGCTACTGGGCGAGCGGAGGAGCTCGGGAGCGCGGGGCTCGCTGGCCATGGCGATGGCCGGAGCTCGGTTTCGCGGGGCGGCGGCTAACGGG
>NC_057811.1:43619058-43648756 GCF_018294505.1 Triticum aestivum | reverse complement strand
GCGGCGAATCGTGCGACGGCGGCCGTCGGATGCAGAGGACGAGAACGACGGCGTAGTTGGCGTTGCAGCGCGTCCGGCGTCGCGTGTCTCGGGGCAGACGACGTAGAGGAAGAAAACTGAGCTCGGGAACACGTCCAAGGGGCTAGAGCTGGCTGGTGGCCGCAGTGGCAACGAGCGGCGCCGGCGGGCTCATTCGGTCGAGCTCGAGATCAAGCAGGGGGGAGGGGAAGAGGGACCAGAGGAGGAGGGGATCGGTGCGGGGCTTCGTCCACGTCTCCTGGGCGTCGCGAGAAGGCCACGGGGGCGTGAGGCAGGCAGGGAGGAGGTGGCGGCCTCAGCGCGCGCCGTGCCCGCCTTCGCCTCTGCCTACTGGCAGAGGTTGAGGACGACTGGCAAGTCGCCAGGTGGGCTGGGCCTCCAACAGTGCTGGGCCAACTGGGTGCCAGGTAAGCTACAGGTGAGGTTCTGCCTTTTTTTTTGTTTTGGTTCCTGTTTTCTATTTTATGTAATTGTTTTTGATTTAGTTTTGACACTAAACCATTTGTAAAATTCTGAACTTCTTATGGGCACTAACTGAATTATTTCAGAGACCCTCAGAAAGTTTCAAAACATTTGGAGCTGTAAAAATATTTATAGAATTTTAAAGCTCCAATTCAAATACATATTGGATTAATTAAAAGCCCATTTATGTCCTGGAAAAGTGTCCACCATTTTTGGTTTAGGTTTTCATCTTGTTCCATAAATTATGAACATTTTTGAAGGGCATTTTGGGTTCATTGAAAATATTTTTAAGTTGAACCTATTGCATTGTTTTGGTGCTAGGGGTTTGAGCAATCCCCATTTCAACTTTCAAGTAAATTTAGACATGATGCAACAACCAAGCTAGTCCAAGTGCATAGCAAGGTTAGGGATGTGACACGTTGGAGACGTATCACGCCCCCTCTTTCCTCCCTCTCTCCCTCTCCTTCCTTTCCCCTTCCTCCTTCCTAGTTGGACCAGGAAAGGGGAGTCCTACTCCCACTAGGAGGAGGAATCCCCCCTCTCCTTGGCACGCCAAAAGGCCGGCCGGCCTCCCCTTGCTCCTTTATATACGGCGGCAGGGGGGCACCCTAGAACATACAAGTTGATTGTTCCAAGGCATGTGCGGTGCCCCCCTCCACCATAATCCACCTCGGTCATATCGTCGTAGTGCTTAGGCGAAGCCCTGCGCCGGTAGCTTCATCATCACCGACATCACGCCGTCGTGCTGATGAAGCTCTCCCTCGAAGCTCTACTGGATCGTGAGTTCATGGGACGTCACCGAGCTGAACGTGTCTACTGGATCGTGAGTTCATGGGACGTCACCGAGCTGAACGTGTGCAGGTCGCGGAGGTGCCATACATTCGGTACTAGGATCGTTCGATCGTGAAGACGTATGACTACATCAACCGCGTTGTCATAACGCTTCCGCTTACGGTCTACGAGGGTACATGGACAACACTCTCCCCTCTCGTTGCTATGCATCACCATGATCTTGTGTGTGCCTAGGATTTTTTTTGAAATTACTACGTTCCCCAACAGTGGCATCCGAGCCAGGTTTATGCGTAGATGTTATATGCACGAGTAGAACACAAGTGAGTTGTGGGCGATACTAGTCATACTGCTTACCAGCATGTCATACTTTGATTCGGCGGTATTGTTGGATGAAGCGGCCCGGACCGACATTACGCGTATGCTTATGCGAGACTGGTTCTACTGATGTGCTTCGCACACAGGTGGCTGGCGGGTGTCAGTTTCTCCAACTTTAGTTGAATCGAGTGTGGCTACGCCCGGTCCTTGTTGAAGGTTAAAACAACACATACTTGACAAAAATCGTTGTGGTTTTGATGCGTAGGTAAGAACGGTTCTTGCTCATCCCGTAGCAGCCACGTAAAACTTGCAACAACAAAGTAGAGGACGTCTAACTTGTTTTTGCAGGGCATGTTGTGATGTGATATGGTCAAGACATGATGATATATAAGTTGTTGTATGAGATGATCATGTTTTGTTGAAGTTATCGGCAACTGGCAGAAGCCTTATGGTTGTCTCTTTATTGCATAAGATGCAAGCGCAAAATAATTGCTTTACTTCAACGCCATGCGATAGCAATAGTTGCAAGAGCAATAGTTGGTGAGACGACCATGTGACGACACGTTGATAGAGATCAAGATGATGGAGATCGTGGTGTCATGCCGGTGACGATAGAGATCATGACGGTACTTTGGAGATGGAGATCAAAGGCGCAAGATGATCATGGCCATATCATGTCACATATTTTGATTGGATGTGATGTTTATCTTTTATACATCTTATTTTGCTTAGTACGGCGGTAGCATTATAAGATGATCTCTCACTAAAATTTCAAGGTATAAGTGTTCTCCCCGAGTATGCACCGTTGCGACAGTTCTTCATGCCGAGACACCACGTGATGATCGGGTGTGATAAGCTCTACGTTCACATACAACGGATGCAAGCCAGTTTTGCACATGCAGAGTACTCGGGTTAAACTTGACGAGCCTAGCACATGCAGATATGGCCTAGGAACACTGGAGACCGAAAGGTCGAGCGTGAATCATATAGTAGATATGATCAACATAGTGATGTTCACCATTGAAAACTACTCCATCTCACGTGATGATCGGACATGGTTTAATTGATTTGGATCACGTGATCATTTAGATGACTAGAGGGATGTCTATCTAAGTGGGAGTTCTTAAGTAATATGATTAATTGAACTTTAATTTATCATGAACTTAGTACCTGGTAGTATTTTGCATGTCTATGTTGTAGATCAATAGCTTGCGATGTAGCTTCCCGTTTATTTTTGATATGTTCGTAGAGAAAAACTATGTTGAAAGATGTTAGTAGCAATGATGCGGACTAGGTCCGTGGTTTAAGGATTATCCTCATTGTTGCACAGAAGAGTTATGTCCTTGTTGCACCGCTAGGTGACAGACCGATTGCAGGAGCAGATGCAGATGATATGAACGTTTGGCAAGCTTGATATGATGACTACTTGATAGTTTAGTGCACCATGCTTTACGGCTTAGAATCGGGGCTTCAAAGACGTTTTGAACGCCATGGAGCATATGAGATGTTCCAAGAGTTGAAATTAGTATTTCAGACTCATGCCCATGTCGAAAGGTATGAGGCCTTTGACAAGCACTTTGCCTACAAGATGGAGGAGAATTGCTCAACTAGCGAGCATGTGCTCAGAATGTCTGAGTACTACAATCACTTGAATCAAGTGGGAGTTAATCTTCCAGATAAGATAGTGATTGACAGAGTTCTCTAGTCACTATCACCAACTTACTAGAAATTCGTGATGAACTATAATATGCAAGTGATAACGGAAATGATTCCCAAGCTCTTCGTGATGTTGAAATCGACGAAGGTAGAAATCAAGAAAAGCATCAAGTGTTGATGGTTGACAAGACCACTAGTTTCAAGAAAAGGGCAAAGGGAAGAAGAGGAACTGAAGGAAGAACGGCAAGCAAGTTGCTGCTCAAGTGAAGAAGCCCAAGTCTGGACCTAATTAAGCCTGAGACTAAGTGCTTCTGCTGCAAAGGGACTGGTCACTGGAACCAGAACTGCCCCAAGTATTTGGCGGATAAGAAGGATGGCAAAGTGAACAAAGGTATATTCGATATACATGTTATTGATGTGTACTTTACTTGTGTTTATAGCAACCCCTCAGTATTTAATACTAGTTCAGTTGCTAAGATTAGTAACTCGAAATGGGAGTTGCAGAATGAACAGAGACTAGTTAAGGGTGAAGTGACAATGTGTGTTGGAAGTCGTTCCAAGATTGATATGATCATCATCGCACACTCCCTATACTTTCGGGATTAGTGTAGAACCTAAATAAATGTTATTTGGTGTTTGCGTTAAGCATGAATATGATTTGATCATGTTTATTGCAATACGGTTATTCATTTAAAGTCAGGGAATAATTGTTGTTCTGTTTACATGAATAAAACCTTCAATGGTCATACACCCAAGGTGAATGGTTTATTGAATCTCGATCGTAGTGATACACATATTCATAATATTGAAGCCAAAATATGCAAAGTTAATAATGATAGTGCAACTTATTTGTGGCACCGCCGTTTAGGTCATATTGGTGTAAAGCGCATGAAGAAAATCCATGTTGATGGGCTTTTGGAATCACTTGATTATGAATCAATTGATGCTTGCGAACCATGCCTCATGGGCAAGATGACTAAGACTCCATTCTCCGGAACAATGGAGCGAGCAACAAACTTGTTGGAAATAATACATACTGATGTATGTAGTCCGATGAGTGTTGAGGCTCGCGGCAGGTATTGTTATTTTCTGACCTTCAAAGATGATTTGAGCAGATATGAGTATATCTACTTGATGAAATATAAATCTGAAACATTTGAAAAGTTCAAATAATTTCAGAGTGAAGTGGAAAATCATCGTAACACGAAAATAAAGTTTCTACGATCTGATCGTGGAGGAGAATATTTGAGTTACGAGTTTGGTCTTCATTTGAAACAATGCGGAATAGTTTCAGTACTCACGCCACCTGGAACACCACAGCTGTCGGGGAAACGACACCTATGGGATCACTGGAATCCCTTCTACGGTTGGTGGGCGCGGGGTTGTGAGAAGAGCAGGTTTAGGAGCTAGCACAAAGATCGTTTACCCAGGTTCGGGCCGCGAGGATGCGTAATACCCTAGTCCGGCTTTGGTGTGTATTTCAGAGTGTTCTTGAGCTCTCGAACTAGCTATGGTGGCTGCGTAGTTCCAAAGAGCCGAATCCTTCTCCTGGTCGCCTCGGGCCTCCTTTTATAGGCAAAAGGGGTCGCCACAGTGGCACACAGGAGGTGGAAAGGTCTACAGTGCGCGAGCTTATCGCCCGGCGTTACGGGACAAGACGCATTTAATGCATCGCTTAAGTGTCCCCTTGCTTTATCGGGGACGGGAATGAGGCCCGTCCCGTCCATCGCCGCTCCGCCTTGCTTCAACATGCGCCCGGGCCAGCTATGTGGGCGGTGCCATGTAGGCAGGCATGCAGTTGAGGTGGCGCGGTGGTAGGGTCTTCACGAAGACCTGCATGCCACCACGCAGGTGCTTGCTGGGTCGGTGTAGAGGCCACCCGTCGCCACGCAGGTGCGTGCCCAGCTGGTTGAGCTAGCAGCTACTTGGGGACGACGGTGGAGTCTTGGCAGGCGCGGGCCTGGCTGTGGCCCCGCTGATGCCCTCGGCAAGGGTCTTGCCGGGGGCCCGGCAAGAGTCTTGCCATGGCGTTGCAGTCGTCCCCGGCAAGGCGCTTGTCGGGGGTCTTGTGGATTTCCTCGGCTAGGATCCTGCCAAGGGCCGTCTTCTGGTCCTCATCTGATCCTGTGTATTTATGAACTTGACAAAGATCTACATGCCAACACGAAGGTGCCTCCCGAGCCCTGGTTCCAACGTAGTTGTCGACGGCGTTTGGAACCCTTGGGCTCAATGGTGGCTCGCCCCGCTGGTGTTGGGTGAGCTGCCCCAGCAAGGGTCTTGCCGGGGCAACCTGCTTTGTCCCTCTACTCTTTATGTTCTTGGTCTTGGCGTTGTTTTTGTTGGCCTTGTGCTTCGGTTTCCCTCCGGCTTCCCTCCTCTTCCTTGTCAAGTGTGGCCGCGGGCACGGCTCTGACTGTCCGTGCACAAGTAAAGGGGTCAAAAGGAGAGCCCCTACTTTTGTACCGACAGGAGCCCCCGGGCCTGGGCCACACATAAGCGCGACGTGTTGTTGGGCTAGGCCCAGAATGGTGCGCGGGCTGGTGGGGCGGATTCTACCGCAGTAACTTTTCGTCCGCTTCGCTTCCCCATGACCCGCGCTGAACGCGCGACATGGAGGGTTGTGCGTGATGTGGGGGTCATGCGTGGGGTGGTTCCCGCACACATGTGTCACATCATGGTTAATGGGAAAAGAGGCGGCCCATGCCTTCCTCGTAAAAAGGAATAACCGCGGGTGCGCTGCTCATTTACCCCCTGTGCCTTCCCCAATCTTGGAACCGCTGTCCCCTTCTTCCTCCCTCTCGAGCTTTTGCCCCCTTTCACCGCCGCCGCGCATTTGTCTTCCTCAATCTCCATGCCGCCCAAAACCAGCAGAGGCAAGGGGGTGGCCAAGGACGCCGGGGAGAAGGAGCCGCCGAAGAGCGGGTTGGCGGTGCGGCGGACGCAGCACGCCTACTTTCCGTCGACGGTCGATGCGGTCAAACTCCGGGACTACCTCAAGCACCTGTGGGGGTGCAAGACGGGGAGCAAGACGACGGGGCATCCGGCCACGCGCGTTATCCCCGCTGCCTTCGCCGAAGCCGGCCCGAATCGGTACCCATTTTTCGTTGATTACTTCTCCTGCGGGCTCTGTCCCCCTTTCTCCGATTTCTTCAATGATGTCATGCACACCGATGGCTTCCGCCTTCTGGATTTTACTCCGAATGCTGTGGCGTGAATGGCCCTTTTCGCTCATCTCTGTGAGGGCTTCGCCGGAGTGCATCCCAACACGGCGCTCTTCCGCCACTACTTCTTCCCTCGCATCCAAAAGGGGGGCGCCATTTCTGGTTGCGTCGCCTGGATCCCTAGGACCCAGGAGAAAGACACATATCCAGACAGCACCCAGAAGGTGAGGTGGGAGGAGTGGCGGGGCCGGTGGTGCTAGATTGAAGAGAAAGATCCGCCGGACTTTTGCCGGGTCCGCGACGCGACGCAGGTCCGCGGAAACGACTGCAGCGGCAAGAAGCTCACGGTCGCCACCACCAGGATTCTTCGTCTCACCGAGGCCGGGCTGACCCTTGAGATGATTGGGGCGGATTCCATCCGCCGCCGAATCGCTCTGCTGCACAACAAGGGGAGGCCAACCTGGCTCTTCACGAATGCGGCCGACATCATGAGGCTTCACCCCGGCCTGGACCACAACCTCATTGTGATGGGGCACGCCCACTTCTGCCAGCGGCTCTTCCAGCTCGACGTGAACCGTGACGGCAAGGTCGAGCAGTCCGGCAAGGCCGCGAAGGCCGCCATGAAGGCAGGCAAGGTCGCCAAGGGGCCCTTATTTGGGTTGCCGGCGGGGGTGGTCCCGCTGAGCAACAACTCGCGCCGAAACGACATCATCGCCATGATGCCGGAGTTCAATGCGCATGGCCTCGTCCCAACATGGGCCGAGCCGCCGGCGGATCAGGTGCAAGAGTTCTTTGCCACCTTGGAGGAGAAGTACGTCCGCGCCGAGCCGCGGCTCATCCAGGGCACCACCCAAGTGGAGCTGGACTACATCGCCGCCACGGCAGTGGAGGCGGAGCTTGCCAAGGAGGCCGGCAGCGCCGGCGGCATGGAGGACAAGACCGCGGCAGCCGTGAAGGAAAAGGAGCTTGCCCAGTGGGTGGAGTCCGCTGGGGAGGCCAGCAGCGTCGGCGCAGGGGCTCCTCTCGTCGAGGACGTGGTCGGCGAGTCGTCGTCGGAGCAGGCCGAGGCTATCGATCCCCCAGCCACGGGGAGAGGGCGAGTCCTGCAGCGGGCTAGCTCCGGCGAGCCGGTCCGGCCCGGCAGGGCTGCGCAACCGCAGCAGACCCAGGAGGGGTCCGCGCGCCTGACAAGAGCCGCGGCGGCGAGGAAGTTGGTGAAGGCCGCGGTGGCGAAGAAGAAAGCAACTGACTCTTCTTCGTCCAAGCGTGTTCGGACTCCACCTTCTTCCCCTCCTCCGGCTGACGTCGACACGAAGGTTGTTTTCGAATTTGGGTCCCTCAGCCTAAGGAGGAAGAGGAAGGAAGCAGAAGAGGACGTGGAGGATGAGTAAGTATCTTGTTTCCTTTTGTCATCTCCGTCTCCTCAATCTGTGCCGCTTATCTTGATCTGTTCTTCTTCTTTGCAGGGATGCGGAGACACTGGCCCAGAGGGTGAAGAGGGCCAGGGCTTCGGCGAGGGCCAGCCCCCGGCAGGTACTTCTGGTACACCGGTGGTGGTGTTGAGCAGCCCGGACAGCAGCCCCCGGCACAGCCCCCTAGCGTAAGTTCATCACTCACCCCTTGTCAACGTGTGTTGGGGGAACGATCTCTTGGTGCTAACCTTGCCGTGGTTGCAGGAGGAGGACAGCAGTAGGAGGAGCCACTGGGGGCTACCACAAACACGCCGCCCCCATCGACCACGCCGCCTCAAGGGGCGTCCTCGGCAAGGGCACCAAGCACCGAGCCCATGCACACGGAGGAGGAGGAGGCGAACTCGGGCGCTGGTGGCTTTGCCTCGGCGCCAAATGTTGGCGGGGAGGGGACCTCTGCTTCCTAGCCCGGCACGGGTAAGTCACCCGGCTTCTGCCCCTATTCCTTTTTCTCTTCTTTCAGAATCTTGGTCTTGGCTTCACCTCATCCCCTTCCCTGCATCCAGATCCTTCCTCGGTGGATCCGGAGGATATAGACACCGTCATCGAGGATGTCACCAAAGATGTCGCGGCGGAGGCCGAGAAGATCGCCACCGAGGAGGCCGCCAAGGGTGCCGCTGAGGACGCCGCCAAGGGGCCCACCGGGGAGTCCGACAAGGCTGCTGCCAAGGAGGCCGACAAGGGGCCTGCCGAGGAGGCCGGCAAGGCCGCTGTCGAGGAGGAGGTGGTTGACGACCAACCTTCCTCCTCCGCTGCCTCTGGGTCAGGCAGGTACCTAAGGCTGAGCAACGGCCCAATCGTCCACCTCCCAGGGACACCGGGGCGCGCGCCGAAGGGGCGGTGTTCGATGATGAAGTGCTCGCCGCCACCGGGCTTGAGGTCGTTGACGAGCCGAGCGCTGGTGGTGGCGGTTCCCAGGAAGAGTGAGTCCTCCAGGCCATGGGCGCCAACTTCTAGAAGCTCCGGGCGCTTTACCGCGCTCGCCTGGACAAGGCCAAGTCCAGGATGGCGGTGGTGGACAAGGCGTAGGCGGACCTCGAGAAGCGTGTTGCCGAGGCGCAGACTTGGTTTCGCCAGGCCCACAAGGACCTGAAGGCCGCCCAGGATGCACTGGCTGAGCGCGACCTAGCGCTCATCATGAAGCAGGCCGGCATCAAGAAGGCCCAGGAACTGGCGAAGCAGGAGGCCGCCCAGGCCGAGGCCACTCGGCACTAGCAGCAAGCTGCGCTAAACTCCCACAAGGAGGACCTTGCCACGCGCGAGAAGAAGCTCGCCGCAACGCTCCGCGGCAAGGACGAGGAGGTGGAGAAGCTCGTCGTGCAGCGGACCCAGGAGCTGGAGCAGAGGCACAAGGAGGCACTCGATGCCCAGGCTCTGGCTCATGCCGGCAAGGCAAAAGAGCTGGAGGTGGAGCGGGATGGGCTGAAGGATCAGGCCCTGAAGCTGGCCAAAGAGGAGGACATGCTCAACGGTGCCCTGGTGGAGGCATAGGGCGCAGTCCTCTGCAAGGCCGAGGAGGTCTGCAAGGCCAACGACTCCATCAAATACCTGAAGCTGAAGCTGGAGGGTCTTGAGAAGATGCTTTCGGAGGCCAAGGCCCGGGAGGAGACCCTGGCCAGGGATCTGGAGGCCGAGAAGCAGCAGTGGAAGAAAGAAGCCGCCAACCTCAAGGATTTTGTGGAGGGCGAGAACCGCTAGATCGGCCGCCTCGAAGATGTCGCCGGTAGGATCACCACGTAGCTGTCCACCATGGGGATGCCGAGTGTGAGGTATACCCCGGAGTGCAATGCGAGCCCCAACGCCAAGCTGAACCTGTTCTTCGAGGGTGTTCTTGGAGCCCTGGAGCATTTCCGCTCCACAAGGGCAACTTTCCTGGCCAACGAGGCCAGGAGGCTTTGTCGGGGCACCATGACCAAGGTTCTCACCAAGGTGGCATATTGGAACCCCTCCCTCGACTTCGACGCTGCGCTGGAGAGCTTGCCGGAGGATGTGGACCTCGCGCCGCTCAGGGAGCGTACCGAGCCCGTCATGAGCGGCATTGATGGAATCCAGAGGGTAGAGGGCCAGCGCCGAGACTAGGCACCCCGTTTCTTATCGCTGCTGCAAGTTGATGACCAAGACAATTTTTATCTTTAGTTAGAACCGCAGCAACAATTGATGTAATATAACTCTGCAGTACTTTTGGAAACGATGCATGTTATTTCCCTGTTTGATCCCCCTTTGTATGTCCACCCTACGTTAATCGGGTAGGCTTGCCGACGCGTAAACCCAGGGTGCGGCGCTTTGAGGACGGATCCCCAGTGGCCTGCCGGGTGTGCTTGCTGCCAGGCGAACCACCTTACCGCCCTCAACGCGGCCGCTCGAACTATCGAGCTTGACTCGAGTCAGAATCGAGAGCGTTGCCAATTGCGGAAGGCTACCCTGCCGCTTCGACGCGGCCGCTTAAGCTGTTGAGCGGACTCGAAACAGAGTAAGGGCGTTGCCAATAGCGGAATGGCCCCATTGCGTGCAGGTTTTCCATACAAAGAAAGAGATCTCCGAGGGGAATAACCTTATATAAAAAGGAAATATTTAAAGTTTGGCATGACTTAGCTTTCGTGTCGCCGCACTGGCGCCCTTCGCACCTGCAGACAGCGCCGTTCTCTTGGTCATCTTCTTCTTTAGAGGCCATGGCCACGAGGAACTGCTAAGCTGGCTGCTAAACCAGATTATCACAACTGCGCCCCCTACCTGGCGCGCCAAAGATGTTGGGGAAACGACACCTATGGGATCACTGGAATCCCTTCTACGGTTGGCGGGTGCGGGGTTGTGAGAAGAGCAGGTTTAGGAGCTAGCACAAAGATCGTTTACCCAGGTTCGGACCGCGAGGATGCGTAATAGCCTAGTCCTGCTTTGGTGTGTATTTCAGAGTGTTCTTGAGCTCTCGAACTAGCTATGGTGGCTGCGTAGTTCCAAAGAGCCGAATCCTTCTCCTGGTCGCCTCGGGCCTCCTTTTATAGGAAAAAGGGGTCGCCACAGTGGCACACAGGAGGTGAAAGGTCTACAGTGCGCGAGCTTATCGCCCGGCGTTACGGGACAAGACGCATTTAATACATTGCTTAGGTGTCCCCTTGCTTTATCAGGGACTGGAATGAGGCCCGTCCCGTCCGTCGCCGCTCCGCCTTGCTTCGACACGCGCCCGGGCCAGCGATGCATGCAGTGCCATGTAGGCAGGCAGGTAGCTGAGGTGGCGCGGTGGTAGGGTCTTCACGAAGACCTGCATGCCACCACGTAGGTGCTGGCTGGGTCGGTGTAGAGGCCGCCCGTCGCCACGTAGGTGCCTACCCCGCTGGATGAGCTAGCAGCTTCTTGGGGACGGCGGTGGAGTCTTGGCAGGTGCGGGCCTGGCTGTGGCCCCGCTGATGCCCTCGGCAAGGGTCTTGCTGGGGGCCCGACAAGAGTCTTGCCATGGCATTGCAGTTGTCCCCGGCAAGGCGCTTGTCGGGGGTCTTGTGGATTTCCTCGGCTAGGATCCCGCCGAGGGTCGCCGTCTTCTGGTCCTCAGCTGATCCTGTGTATTTATGAACTTCACAAAGATCTGCATGCCATCACGGAGGTGCCTCCCGAGCCCTGGTTCCAATGTAGTTGTCGACGGTGTTCCCAGAGCTTCCATTGCCATTTCCATTTTGGGCTTCAGGACATTCATTGGCATAATGTCCATTCTTCTGGCACTTAAAGCAAGTGACTTGGCTCAGGTCCCTCTTGGCTGGGGTAGCTGGGTTGGTGCGGTTCTGTCCGTTGCTTCCTCCATTCCCATTACCATTTTTAGAGCCATTATGGTTGTGCGAACTACCTCCTCCATGGGTATGCTGAAACTGTCCTCCCGGCTTCGGGGCAAAACGAGGCTTCTGTTGAGCTCCTGAGTTATACTTCCCTTGTCCATACTTCCTCTTACGGTTTTCAATCTGTTGTTGCTTCCCTTCAATCATGAGAGCTCTATCTACCAGCTCCTGGTAGTTGTTGAAGGTTGCTACCATCAACTGCATACTCAGCTCATCATTCAGTCCTTCCAAAAACTTCTCCTACTTGGCTGCATCTGTAGCAACGTCATCTGGTGCATAACATGCTAACTTACTGAAATCCTCCACATACTGGCCTACGGTGCGTCCTCCTTGGCATAGGTTGCGAAACTCACGCTTCTTCATAGCCATAGCTCCTGCTGAAACATGAGCTGTACGGAAAGCTTGCTGAAACTGGTCCCATGTGACAGTGTCAATAGGGTGCGTGGCTGTATAATTCTCCCACCATGATGCTGCGGGTCCATCAAGCCGATGTGCGGCAAAACGCACTCTTTCCGCATCTGTGCATCCTGCAGTGGTCAACTCTCTTCCAACTTTGCGGAGCCAATCATCTGCAACAATCGGCTCGGTGCTACTGGAAAACACCGGCGGGTTTAGCCTTAAGAAACGGGCTAAGTGATCAACAGGTGGTGGTGGCGGTGGGTTGTTGTTGTTGTTGTTGTTGCCTTGGTTCTGCACTAACACTTGCATCAGGGCATTCTGTTGCTGAATCAACTGGGTGATCTCTGGTGGGAAAACAACTTCGGTGTCGCGTCTCGGAGGCATCTGATAGGTTAGAAAAGATGAGAGTTAAGAATAGAATGAGGTCTAGAGAGAAAACACTACCCATATGCTCATGAGACAAATACAATCAATATCACTCAATCAAATCAAACAAGGCATAACAATCGATCTAACTAGCGTTACAAAGTGCTTGATCTATACTATTAAATGGGGGAAAACTACTACTAGTATGGTGGTCTAATAAAAATGCTAATCCGTTGAAGACTCCATGATGTCTGCTCCAGCTGCATCAACAAAGTCATCTTCACTTGGTTCCGAGTCGGTGTTGTCGATGATGACGTAGTTATCCGGACAAGTGCATTCGTCAACTTCTGCTTTTGGCACTGGATTTCCCATGAATACTCCAATCTTCTTCTCCAGGTCGTCATTCTTCCCTACCAGTGCGATGATTTCCTCCATATAATCCTCGCGTGTAGCCTTGAGTTCTTCTTGGAGCTCCTTGATCTTGGTTAATGCCTTCTTCAGTTCTTCCTTGTCCGTGCACATCTGGTTCTCCTGGCGACGAATATGTTGGTTTTGTTCCTGGATGAAAGCTGCGATTGATCCATCCTTCTTGGTTCTGATCATCTCCCATTGCGCGTCTCGGCGTCCACAAATCTGATAAATTGTATCCTTAAGCTCCTGGTAGTAGACTTCTCCAATGCGTCCCATGGCGATGTGAGCGGCCATGCTCTAAACTCCAAGTTGGTGCTTCAAAAACCAATCTTATAGGTTCAGTAACTGGCACAAACGTCCTTCCTGGAATGTGAACTTGAATCTTCCAGCTCTCCTCTTTGGGTAATGTGGCGTTGTAGGTTCCAGTGATGCTTGGTATTCCTATGTTCAAGTACTTGGTAACTTCCTTCAAGTGTCGACCAAACGGCGTGTCTTCATCTGGTTGCATGAACTTGCTCCTTGCATCCGCCATTCCTAAAAGAGTAGAAAGAAGGAGAGGGGTCAGAAATGAGAAGAGAGAAGCTTTCTAGGGCTTAAGCTTAGTGGTCGTGTCCTACAGTCAGCGTGTGCTCTGATACCAACTTTGTAGCGACCAGACCTCAAATGGTCTGTGCTGTTGTGCACCAGTGTTATCCCTGGATCAGTAATGCTGACACACACAGTACAAATGGAGGATTTATAACAGAGTAGCAATCACACACTTATTACATCGAATATCTCCGAAGAGATTAAGTATGATAAACATGGCTTAAGGCCATCTAAAACGATAACATCGGAAGACTTGGAAGATAAGTGAGTCCATCAACTCCAGCGGCATCACTGAGTATAAGACCACGACCTAAGGCACCTTACTCGTCGTCTGAAAAGTCTGCAACATGAAACGTTGCAGCCCGAAAACGGGCCAGCACATGGAATATGCTGGCAAAGTAACACATAGAGGATAATGAACAATAATAAGGCTATACTACATGCATATATGGCTGGTGGAAAGCTCTATGGTTACAATTTTGCGAAAAGCCAATTTTTCCCTACTTCAAAGGAATAAATTTTATTTAACTATCATGGTGGTTGTGAAACATTGAGATGGTTGACAGCATCTCAATCCCAATTAAGAATCATCATTAACCCAACAAAATTAATTAAAAGTAACATGGTGATGAGATTCACATGATAATCCAGGTACTAGATACTCAAGTTGTCCATAACCGGGGACACGACTAACCATGATTAGTTTGTACACTCTGCAGAGGTTTGTGCACTTTTCCCCACAAGACTCGATCTCCTCCGTTGGATTACTCGCACTACATGGTGTTTGAGTAACGGATGACCGAGACACAGTCTTTCAGAAGTGTTTGCACCTTACGTATGGGTAGACAATTACACCTACTTTCCCCTACATCTGCTAGTCTACCACTGTAAGAGTTCACACAACTTAGTCAACTATGCTAGAGCCCATAATAGCTTGCAGCTGCACACGGAAGTTTCTAGCATGAATAATCTCATGATCCCTTTGAACCTGGGTGGCGGTCCAAAAGAAAAACAGGCAATCCTGGAATACCCAGGTACCTCAATCCACCTAGATGTGAGTTTTAGTTGCCACCTTAAGTAAACCATTAGTTAACAATCTCACATCTGTCATGGAAATCTCTCAAACCCAATCCACGTCTACGAGCATAGCATGGCAATATAATAGCAGCATAGAGGTAACTCCCAAGTGTTTGATAAACAAAACAGGTAATAGGTACTACCTCAACTACTTCCCAATACCCACAATTTAATTAGATCCTAATCATGCAAGTGTTTGAGGAAAATAGATCTAATGCAATAAAAACTGGGTATGGAAGGTATATGATCAAAGTGTTACTTGCCTTGCTGATGATCCGCGAAACCTAGCGATTCGAAGTAACAAGCGGCACACTCTGGGTACTCTATCGCAAACAAACAAGCAAACAATAAGTACTCATCTAGTGCATAGGTAAAACTCGAATGAAAGATCCAACCAGAAAGTTCAACTTGAGAACTCCGGTTTGCAAAAAGAATCAACTCGAAAGAAGCAACGAAAGTCAAACTGCGAAAGAAAGAAGCATCGTTTACTAATCTGGATCTAGCTCAAATTTTACAGTAGCAAAAACTTCTTTGAGTAGGTTAAACGGAAAGAGAATTTCGAGACGAAACTCTAGGCGCTTGAATCGCCTGATTCCGATAAACGAGCGAGAAGTTAAACAGAAACGAAGTGTGACACCCAAGTTTTTAGTTGGATTTTTCAAAAGGCCTTTATTTGACTTGAGGGGAGTGATCAAAATTTTTTCTTCAAGAGAACTCTCACTCTCAAATATTTTCTTTATGGAAAAAGTTTTATTTGGATTCAACCAAGATCTGTCTTTGGTCTTGGAGGTTCTTGCTTTTCACTTGGACTCAAGACAAAATATTTTCACTTGGGAAATGACTTTTGAAAATCTCCTTGAAAATTTGCACTATGGCTTTTGGAAAATCCTTTGCCACTTTCAACAATTCCTTCTTGCCATGGCCCTAGTGCAAATCCTCTCCCCTAACCCTTCCCTCACCTTTGGATCATGTTTTACACCTAATCCAGCAAGTTGAACCTCCCCATGTGATTATTTCCATTTAAATTCTATTCAAATAATTTTCTGCCTCCTTTTCTAACACTTGGAGATTTGCAAAGGAACTCCACTTTCTGTCTTGATTTTTGCCCCCAAACCTTTTTCCCCTCCTAGTCCTTTGAACCCTCAACCTAGAACCATGGAGATCCACTGGTCTTCAGTTCAAAATTTTCAAACTACACCTGCTGCAAGTTTGGACCAGATTTGTCAAATTTGGTGAAATTCATTCAAAACCTCCTCCAAAAATTCCAAATAAAACCAGGCAGCCTCTGGGTGCATTGAGTGGTCACCTCACCAACTTACAACTCCAGAAAAACTCATCTCATAGCCAAAACCTTCTATCGAACACCTGCAGTGCACTGTCTATGTCAAGTTCAGAAAGTTCAGAGAACACTGAAGTGGCCTGCTGTCGTTTTCTTCAGGGAAGGACGTCGATCTCGCCAGTGCCACCGCATCGCCTTGCTCCTCGTCCCCGCCCTCTTGTTCCTGCAACGCACAAACGCCTGGCGCCTTGCGGGCATCGGCGACGAGCCGCAGAAGGTGCGCCGCCCCGTGACCGACGCCGGCGGCGGCTTTGCGGACGCCAGCGGGAGACACGGCGCCGACAACGCCACCCAGCGCCGCCCAAACCACCGGAGCCCGCCGCGTGGCCTTCCACTCCCCCGAATGCGCTGCCGCGCTCGTCGTGAACCGCAGGGCACAGAGCGCGCTCTCTGCCGCCGTTGAGCCCGTGCGGTCACCTCACCGTGGACCGACGCCATTACGCCAAGACCGACCCCGTTTAGCTGTGAAACGACTCCAGTAACCTCCACTGATGCTGCCTGGCCACTCAAACCTCCTGCCAATCCACTGCTCCACCGTAATCGCTCGCCGGAGATTCTCCGTTCACGGCCACCCCGTCGATCTGCCTATAAATAGAGGCCCCGAGCTTCAACTCGAGCACCCACCATCCCTGCACTCCCGCTAGAGCAAGCCTAACCACTGGTAGAGCCCCGAGGAGGCCTCCTTCCTCGACTCCGACCGCCGCGACCCGCCACGGGATCCAGCCCGATTCGCCCCCGTGTGTGCTCCTCCGCCTCCATTCTCTTGCCAGTAGCTTCACCTTGCATCCCTCGTTCTGACCCGCGCCTCAATTTGTAGCTTGCAGCCCTCCACCGGAGTTCCCCATCCTCACCCGAGCCGCCGTCCGCCGGAGATAGTGTCGCCGTCGACGTGGTGCTCCCCGTTGGACGAGTCCACCACCCACCGACGCGGAAGAAGACGCTGAAGCTCTTGGTACCCCCCTTTTCTGCTAACTCGCCGTGGTTCGACGCCGGCGTCCACCGCAGTCTTCGGGCGCCGGCGAGCTTTTTAAACCTGACAGGTGGACCCCGCCTGTCAGCCCCTATCCTATTCTCCTTCGAACCGTTTTCTGTTGGCGCCTTCGGGCAAATACGTTTTCTCCTTTGCGCTTGCGCATTCCCAACCGAAGCGTTTTCTGTTTTCTCAGTTAAAACCCTGGAACTTTTCTGTTTCATTACAGATAAGTCCCTGGATATAAACCTTTATAACTTTTTAATAAAAAGGTGTTTTTGAGTGATTCTTTTTCTGACAATCTTCAAATTTTGTCTAGTTTTTTATGGGGTTTATTTGAAAAATATTTGGAAAAGTTTCTGTGCAAGTGTTGGTTTTCACGTTAGTACCCGTTTCGTGATTGCCGTAGGTTCCGGAAGAGGTGAAGGAGCCGCGAACTTCGCCGAGCTAGACTCCGACTTCTCCGAACCAGGCAAGCATGTTTTGAACATTTGATATGACAGGTGTTTTGCATGTTCGCGTGAAAGTTTGTGCGTGGCATATGAGTATTGGTAAATACCTCGTTGCTTGTAAGGCAACAACCCGGTTGTTCCAAAGTCGCGATGATCTCTGATGAGAGATGGCCTAATCATGTGGTGACATGAAGGGCAGCAAGGTGGTACTGCTGTGGCATACCAGCCTTGCGTCATCCGACTTTCTCCGACGTTAATGTGGTTGGAGCCACGTTATCGTTCCTTTCCCGCATGTTCCAAAGTTGCGATGATCTCTGATGAGAGATGGCCTAATCATGTGGTGACATGAAGGGCAGCAAGGTGGTACTGTTGTAGCATACCAGCCTTGCGTCATCCGACTTTCTCTGACGTTAACGTGGTTGGAGCCACGTTACCGTTCTTTCCCCTTTCCGTGCTACCACATGTCTCATAGCCAGGATGCGGTTTAGTAAGTTGGTAACCTCTTTCTGTGTACACACCAAACAGAGAGGCCGGGATGATGGTACCTTGGCCCAGGATTAAAGCCAGTCATCCGGTCAGGGGGCATGGGTGTTTCCGGTTGGGACCGAGAGGGGGGGCACCCCCTTAGAGCGCGCGTATAAAAATTTGATCCCATGCTACGCGAGGTTGTAGCCTCCGCGTCTCAAGGTTTTTCTTGAATGTTGCCGAGGGTGATCCCTGGCTTCGGACGGTTGAATTGGGTGTGTACTGGTTAGACGTGTTTCTTCCAAAACACCGTCGACGGAACTAGTCCCCGTGACTACTGAAATCCGTTGGCTGTGGTTAATTACAAACTCTGCAGAGTCAATTCTCTCCAAATCATCGTATCCATGATCAAGTAGTGTAAACATTATATCCATATCTATCCGTGTGAAAAAAAACTTGTCCCCGGTGAACAAGCTCAAGTGGTAAATCCAGTTTTATTGTTATTTCTGTGGATGGACTAACCTTATATTTGTCGCATGCTTGTGATAATTTATGTTCCCGAACGATTGTATTATTGAGCTGTGATATAAGCCCTTTATGTGACGTCGCGCAGACGTCCCACTGTGGCGTGTACTCGTTTCTCACTTTAAATATAAGCCCTTTATGTGATGTCGCTCAGACGTCCGACTGTGGCATGCACTGTCTTTATTTTCTGTTATAAGCCCTTTATGTGGTGTCGCCCCGACGCCCGACTGTGGCATTATCATTCCGCATTTTCCGCTCGAGGAGTCTTTCAGACACTCGTTTGGCACCAGTATTATTATTCCACATTTACCGCTCGAGGAGTCTTTCAGACACTCGTTTGGCACTAGTATTATTATTCTGCATTTTCTGCTCGAGGAGTCTTTCAGACACTCGTTTGGCACCAGTATTATTATTCCGCATTTTCCGCTCGAGGAGTCTTTCAGACACTCGTTTGGCACCAGTATTATTATTCCGCATTTTCCGCTCGAGGAGTCTTTCAGACACTCGTTTGGCACCAGTATTACTATTCTGCAGTTTCCGCTCGAGGCGTCATTCAGACCCTCGCTTGGCACCCAGTATTTATTATCTCTATGTCTGATCGCACTGGTTAACTTGTTCATGTGCTTCATGTTTACATTTGTTATACCTTATGTCCGAACTGTCTTGCGAGTACTTTCATAGTACTCACCTGGCTTGTTGATTTGGCCACATGTTGACGAAGGCGATCTCTTGGATGAAGAGTTTGATAGCGCGTCCGATGCCTAGAGGAGTCCCAGTCAGTCCTGCGCGATCCCGGATATTGGTCACTTGTTTTGTATACGCTTCCGCCACCCACAATAAGTCTTCTCGAGCCTCACTCCGACGCTCGAAGAGTTGTAGTCTTCTGGAATCATATCATTCGCTTCGCGATGGTATTTCCACCACCGTTATTATCGTGAGTTAGTAGTTTGCCACCCTACCCGCCGTCGTGTTTTAGCGGCGTGCATGTAATAAATTGTTGGGCAGTCTCTGCTCAACCTTGTATTATATTTAGTACTCCTGGTATTTTTTCTTCTGTGACCAAGATATTGTCTACTAGTGAGAAGGAATTCTTCCTCGCTGGTCCGGAAAAGGGATTGGTCTCTCAATAATTATTTTTATTGAAAAACCGGTCGTGACAAGCTTGGTATCAGAGCCAGGCTGACTGTAGGAAGCTACTAGGTGCGATCGCTAATCGGTTATTAGCGTCTTTTGTGCTTTTTCAGCATTTTGCAATTGTAGCTATTTTCTGTTGGTCATCATAAATTTATGACATGACTACTCAGAATTTTTGCCTACTTTTGTAGATGGCTGGCAGCAGCTGTGAGAACCGAGTATTCACCAACGTGCCCGAGGGGTTTGTCAAGCTCCTCGTCTCCATCACCAAGCTCGCGATCGGGCCAGCAGCTCGACCGGAGTTCACACTTTACCAGCACAAGCTCAGTGACGACGTGTCTATGCACCAAGCTGTGGTGCAGTTCAAGGGAGGACGTTCTGCTGCTCGCCACTTCCGTTTTGTGGGAAGGGCCATGCCTACGGAGAGGCATGCCATGCAGATGGCTGCCCGTGAGGCGATAGCTCGCCTTCGGGACATCCTTCCTACGATGAAGACTCGTCGCTACCGCTACCTCCCATGCCATGTGCCTTACACCAGCCACTATGCGTTCGCCTGCCATCGGGGAGAGCGAGATGAAGCCATCGAGATGGTTGTGGAGTATCTCAAGGCTCTGGAGGAGTCTTTCGACAACCTCGTAGATGATCTTGTGGCTGCCCGCATGGACTTAGTCCGGGGCGGTCCTGCCAGCAGGAAGGAGCTTCTCCACACGGCGCCGCCTCTGACTTTCGTCTCGTCTTCAGCCTCTTATGCACCCACCATTTTGGCCACTGCTCGCCATCTGCCTACCACTGAGGAGTTCGACCGAGTCATCGCTCCTACTCCAGTCAGAGCCGCACCGCCCGCCGCACACGCTCTACCACCAGTCGCCCCCGCACCATCACCGCAGCGCAGCGTCACGCGCCAGGAGCCAGCTAGAGAGGAGGTGGAGGTTGACTCTCCTGGACCACTGAGCCTTGCCATCGGCAAGGGGAAGGAGATCTTCACCATCTCCGACTGAGAGCACCGAGTAGCCGCGTGTTATGTCTGCCTGTATGATGTGCTGTTTTATCTGTACGCTAGTTTGTATTGGTGTGTTTGCTGCCTTCCGGAGTAGTACGCTAGTTTTTAATAACATGTCAGGATTGTGTGCGCGCATCCTGAGTGTTGTATCATGTGTTTGCTTTTCGCATGTAAGTTTTATGTTAAGCACTTCTTCTCCATGCAAAATCATTTGTGTTTCTTTGAAAATCTTGAAGCCTCTTTTACTATTGCCTTTGCGAGATTTTTCTTGTGCTGCACAGTTTTTCTCATGGGTTTTGCAAATAATACCCCATACTGGAAAAATGTCTCGCCCGTGGACTCGCTCCATGCCCAATCAGCCAGAAGAGGTTTTCGGGACACAGACCAGCAACAATTTCACTCAGGGTCAGTCCAGCCAACAGGACAGCGAAGCAGCACTGTCTCAAGTATGCCGTCTCTTCGAGCAAAGCCAGCAACAGCACCAAGAGATGATGAACCATGTCATCAACATGGGAAACCACCGTGAACCCTATCAACCACATTCCAAGTTATCCGAGTTACAGAAGACTCGCCCCTCAACTTTTGCTCACACCGATAGGCCGCTGGAAGCCGATGATTGGCTTCGTGAGATTGAAAGGAAACTGATTATTGCTCAGTGCTCAGATCATGAGAAGGTGCTTTATGCACCACACTATCTTACTGGAGCAGCCGCAGCATGGTGGGAAAACTTCCTACACATGCATCCCAGGGAACACAACATCACCTGGGAAGAGTTCAAGGAAGGCTTCCGTGGGGCACACATCCCCAGAAGCATCCTAAAGATCAAGAAGAGAGAGTTCGATGACCTGAAGCAGAGAGGCATGTCAGTCACAGAATACGACGGTCAGTTCACCCAGCTGTCTCGTTATGCCTACGACGAGCACATGACAGAAAGCAAGAAGATGGAAAAATTCCTGGACGGCCTGGCACCAGCACTGAGATGCCAACTGATTGTGCACACCTTTTCGGATTTTAAGACGCTGGTGGACAAGGCCATCACCTTGGAGAATGAGCGCCGTAGTCTGGAAGATATCCGTAAGCGGAAGAGGGACAAGACGACTCTTGCCCGCAGCAACCGAGGCAAGACTGAGGTCCCAAGGACAGACGCAAGGAGATCCACGACTACTGAGCCAAGGCCCGTCGGACAGTTTCATGCCAGGGACAAGGAGTTCACATACCGTCCAGGGGTCACCTGCTATGCTTGTGGTCAGCAAGGGCATTATGCTAAACAGTGCCCGAAGCCAAGAGACTCGGCACCCAAGCCGAACAATGGTGGAAACAATCCAGCCCCCAAGCGCAACAACTTCAACCCCAGCAACAACCATAGGAAGGGTCACCTGAACCATGTGACCAGGGAAGAAGCGCAGAATGCCCCAGACATCATGCTCGGTACGTTCCCTGTCAACACAGTACCTGCCACGGTTTTGTTTGATTCTGGAGCTTCCCATTCGTTCGTTTCGAAGAGTTTTGTTTCGCAACATGGTTTTCCGATACTTCCCTTGGAGAAATCTATGATCATCAAGTCCCCCGGAAATAAGCAAATCGCTCAAGGTTACTGCCAAGGAGTGGTCATTGAGTTCGAAGGACTACAATTCCACGCGAATCTCATCGTGTTGGAAAGTAAAGGACTGGATGTCATTTTAGGGATGGACTGGTTGACCACCAACAAAGGATTCATCGACTGTTTCAATCGGACAGTGATTATCACTCACCATCACGGCAAGACTATAAGAGTTTCCGCTCAAGAAAGGCCACGATCACAGCAACCAAAACTAAACAAAATGGACATTGCAGAACTGAGAAAAGTTCCAGTGGTATGCGAGTTTCCTGATGTGTTTCCGGAAGAACTGCCAGGCATGCCACCAGACCGAGAGATAGAATTCAGCATTGAACTAGCACCTGGCACCGCTCCCATCTATAAGAAGCCGTATAGAATGGCACCCTCAGAATTGGTGGAGTTGAAGAAGCAGATAAAGGAGTTGTTGGACAAAGGATTTATTCGAGCCAGCTCCTCACCGTGGGGTTCGCCTGTGTTGTTCGCCAAGAAGAAGGATGGGACACTGAGACTGTGTATAGACTATCGAGCCCTCAATACGGTCACCATCAAAAACAAATATCCGATGCCACGGATAAATGATTTGTTTGACCAGCTCGCACAAGCTAAGGTATTTTCAAAGATTGATTTGAGATCGGGATACCATCAACTGAAGGTACGGACAGAGGATATCCCCAAGACAGCATTCACTTCCAGATATGGGTTATACGAGTTCACAGTGATGCCTTTTGGACTAACGAACGCCCCCGCATATTTCGTCCACCTCATGAACAAAGTGTTCATGAAATTCATGGACAAATTTGTGGTGGTATTCATTGACGATATTCTAGTTTACTCAAGGACACCAGAAGAGCATGCCGAGCACCTCAGAATTGTTTTGGGAGAATTGAGGAAACATCAGTTGTACGCCAAATTTAGCAAGTGCGAATTTTGGCTAAGACAAGTTGGCTTCTTGGGCCATATACTGAACCAAGAAGGCGTGGCCGTAGACCTAGAAAAAGTCAAGGCCATACTGGACTGGAAGCCGCCCGCCAACGTCACAGATGTGCGGAGTTTCCTAGGAATGGCCGGATATTACAGGAGATTTATTGAAGGATTCTCCACTGTGGCGAAGCCTATAACACAGTTACTCAAGAAGGACAAGAAATTTGTATGGACGGAAGCATGCGAGCAGAGCTTCCAAGAACTCAAGAAGAAGCTCACAACCGCACCAGTCTTAACTGTGCCAGACATACACAAGAGCTTTGAGGTGTATTGTGACGCATCCCGGAAAGGACTCGGATGCGTACTAATGCAGGATGGCAAGGTTGTCGCATATGCCTCCAGGCAGCTGCGAAAACATGAGGAAAATTACCCAACACATGACTTGGAGCTAGCAGCAGTCATACATGCACTCAAGGAGTGGAGGCACTTTCTGTTGGGGAATCGCTGTGAAATATATACAGACCATAAGAGCCTCAAATATATTTTCACACAGCCAGAGCTGAATTTACGCCAACGACGCTGGTTGGAACTGGTCAAAGACTATGACGTCGGCATTCACTACCACCCAGGGAAAGCAAATGTAGTGGCCGATGCCCTTAGTCGAAACCCCAGCCCGGACAGTGACGGTCAGCACAATTTGAGGCCTGAGTTTCAGCGAGAGTTCGCTAGGCTCAACATGATGTTAGTCTCCGAGGGCACCGTATCGAATCTGGAGATACAACCCACCCTGGTGGAACAAATCAAGAAGGCTCAACAGGGACATCCCAGCATCGAAGGCATAAAGAAGAAAATGAATCATAGTAAGCCTTCCGAGTTCGTCACCGACAGTGAAGGAACATTATGGTACCGAGACAGACTTTGTGTGCCTAACATTGAGGAACTCAAGCAACAGATCTTGACGAAAAGCCACACCGCTCCATACTCGATCCATCCTGGAGGAACCAAAATGTACAAGGACATTCAGGAAAGATTTTGGTGGCACGGTATGAAAAGAGATATAGCCACATTCATTGCTTGTTGCGGTTCATGTCAGCGCATCAAGGCCGAGCATCAAAAGCCAGCAGGGCTACTCCAGCCAAACAGGATACCGGAGTGGAAGTGGGATGAAATAGGAATGGATTTCATCATTGGATTACCCCGATCACAACGTGGGAATGACGCCATATGGGTTATCACAGACCGACTAACCAAGGTTGCTCATTTCATTCCCGTGAAGACTACCTACTCCACACAAAGACTGGCAAAGCTTTATCTCTCTCGTATAGTTTGCTTGCATGGAGTCCCAAAGACTATAATATCAGACCGAGGCACCCAATTCGTCTCCAAATTTTGGGATCACCTACAACAAGCTCTGGGCACGCAGATAGCTTTCAGTACAGCATACCATCCTCAGACTGATGGACAGACGGAACGTGTGAACCAGATCCTAGAGGATATGCTAAGGGCCTGTGTGCTCACCTATGGATCCAGTTGGGAAGAGAGTTTGCCGTATGCCGAATTTGCTTACAACAACAGTTACCAAGCCAGCTTGCAAATGGCACCCTTTGAAGCATTGTACGGACGGAGGTGTCGTACCCCACTGAATTGGTCAGAAACAGGTGACAGCCGTATCTTCGGCCCAGACATGCTTAAAGAGGCCGAGGAGAAAGTTAAGCAGATCAGGGACAGACTCAAGACAGCACAAAGCCGTCAAAAGAGCTACTATGACCAGAAGCACCGTGAGGTCAGCTTTGAACCCGGTGATTCCGTATACCTCCGAGTATCTCCTATGAGGGGTCTACAACGGTTCAAAATTAAGGGGAAGCTAGCCCCAAGATTTATTGGACCATTTTGTGTAAAGGCACAAAGAGGCACGGTAGCCTACCAACTAGACCTACCCAAGGAGCTGTCAGACGTCCATGATGTGTTCCACGTCTCACAGTTAAGAAAATGTGTGAGCAACCCAGAAAAACATGTACCTCATGAGGACATTGATATGCAACCAGATCTCACCTACAGAGAAAGGCCGGTAAAGATTCTAGAAGAGTCTGAACGGAGGACCCGTCAGGAAACGACAAGATTTTTCAGGGTTCAGTGGAGCAACCACACTGAGGATGAAGCCACATGGGAAAGGGAAGATTTCCTCCGGGCGGAGTATCCATATCTATTTGAGGATCAGCAGAAATCTCGAGGACGGGATTTTTCCTAAGGGGGTAGGTGTTGTGACACCCAAGTTTTTAGTTGGATTTTTCAAAAGGCTTTTATTTGACTTGAGGGGACTGATCAAAATTTTTTCTTCAAGAGAACTCTCACTCTCAAATATTTTCTTTATGGCAAAAGTTTTATTTGGATTCAACCAAGATCTGTCTTTGGTCTTGGAGGTTCTTGCTTTTCACTTGGACTCAAGACAAAATATTTTCACTTGGGAAATGACTTTTGAAAATCTCCTTGAAAATATGCACTATGGCTTTTGGAAAATCCTTTGCCACTTTCAACAATTCCTTCTTGCCATGGCCCTAGTGCAAATCCTCTCCCCTAACCCTTCCCTCACCTTTGGATCATGTTTTACACCTAATCCAGCAAGTTGAACCTCCCCATGTGATTATTTCCATTTAAATTCTATTCAAATAATTTTCTGCCTCCTTTTCTAGCACTTGGAGATTTGCAAAGGAACTCTACTTTCTGTCTTGATTTTTGCCCCCAAACCTTTTTCCCCTCCTAGTCCTTTGAACCCTCAACCTAGAACCATGAAGATCCACTGGTCTTCAGTTCAAAATTTTCAAACTACACCTGCTGCAAGTTTGGACCAGATTTGTCAAATTTGGTGAAATTCATTCAAAACCTCCTCCAAAAATTCCAAATAAAACCAGGCAGCCTCTGGGTGCATTGAGTGGTCACCTCACCAAGTTACAACTCCAGAAAAATTCATCTCATAGCCAAAACCTTCTGTCGAACACCTCCAGTGCACTGTCTATGTCAAGTTCAGAAAGTTCAGAGAACACTGCAGTGGCCTGCTGTCGTTTTCTTCAGGGATTCTCGCCAGTGCCACCGCGTCACCTTGCTCCTCGTCCCCGCCCTCTTGTTCCTGCACCACACGAACGCCTGGCGCCTTGCGGGCGTCGGCGACGAGCCGCAGAAGGTGCGCCGCCCCGTGACCGACGCCGGCGGCGGCTTTGCGGACGCCAGTGGGAGACACGGCGCCGACGACGCCACCCAGCGCCGCCCAAACCACCGGAGCCCGCCGCGTGGCCTTCCACTCCCCCGAATGTGCTGCCGCGCTCGTCGTAAACCGCAGGGCACGGAGCGCGCTCTCTGCCGCCGTTGAGCCCGTGCGGTCACCTCACCGTGGACCGACGCCATTACGCCAAGACCGACCCCGTTTAGCTGTGAAACGACTCCAGTAACCTCCACTGATGCTGCCTGGCCACTCAAACCTCCTGCCAATCCACTGCTCCGCCGTAATCGCTCGACGGAGATTCTCCGTTCACGGCCACCCCGTCGATCTCCCTATAAATAGAGGCCCCGAGCTTCAACTCGAGCACCCACCATCCCTGCACTCCCCCTAGAGCAAGCCTAGCCACTGGTAGAGCCCCGAGGAGGCCTCCTTCCTCGACTCCGGCCGCCGCGACCCGCCACGGGATCCAGCCCGATTCGCCCCCGTGTGTGCTCCTCCGCCTCCATTCTGTTGCCAGTAGCTTCACCTTGCATCCCTCGTTCTGACCCGCGCCTCAATTTGTAGCTTGCAGCCCTCCACCGGAGTTCCCCATCCTCACCCGAGCCGCCGTCCGCCGGAGATAGTGTCGCCGTCGACGTGGTGCTCCCCGTTGGACGAGTCCACCACCGACCGACGCGGAAGAAGACGCTGAAGCTCTTGGTACCCTCCTTTTCTGCTAACTCGCCGTGGTTCGACGCCGGCGTCCACCGCAGTCTTCGGGCGCCGGCAAGCTTTTTAAACCTGACAGGTGGACCCCGCCTGTCAGCCCCTATCCTATTCTCCTTCGAACCGTTTTCTGTTGGCGCCTTCGGGCAAATACGTTTTCTCCTTTGCGCTTGCGCATTCCCAACCGAAGCGTTTTCTGTTTTCTCAGTTAAAACCCTGGAACTTTTCTGTTTCATTACAGATAAGTCCCTGGACAGAAACCTTTATAACTTTTTAATAAAAAGGTGTTTTTGAGTGATTCTTTTTCTGACAATCTTCAAATTTTGTCTAGTTTTTTATGGGGTTTATTTGAAAAATATTTGGAAAAGTTTCTGTGCAAGTGTTGGTTTTCACGTTAGTACCCGTTTCGTGATTGCCGTAGGTTCCGGAAGAGGTGAAGGAGCCGCGAACTTCGCCGAGCTAGACTCCGACTTCTCCGAACCAGGCAAGCATGTTTTGAACATTTGATATGACAGGTGTTTTGCATGTTCGCGTGAAAGTTTGTGCGTGGCATATGAGTATTGGTAAATACCTCGTTGCTTGTAAGGCAACAACCCGGTTGTTCCAAAGTCGCGATGATCTCTGATGAGAGATGGCCTAATCATGTGGTGACATGAAGGGCAGCAAGGTGGTACTGTTGTGGCATACCAGCCTTGCGTCATCCGACTTTCGCCGACGTTAACGTGGTTGGAGCCACGTTATCGTTCCTTTCCCGCATGTTCCAAAGTTGCGATGATCTCTGATGAGAGATGGCCTAATCATGTGGTGACATGAAGGGCAGCAAGGTGGTACTGTTGTAGCATACCAGCCTTGCGTCATCCGACTTTCTCTGACGTTAACGTGGTTGGAGCCACGTTACCATTCTTTCCCCTTTCCGTGCTACCACATGTCTCATTGCCAGGATGCGGTTTAGTAAGTTGGTAACCTCTTTCCATGTACACACCAAACAGAGAGGCCGGGATGATGGTACCTTGGCCCAGGATTGAAGCCAGTCATCCGGTAAGGGGGCATGGGTGTTTCCGGTTGGGACTGAGAGGGGGGGCACCCCCTTAGAGCGCGCGTATAAAAATTTGATCCCATGCTACGCGAGGTTGTAGCCTCCCCGTCTCAAGGTTTTTCTTGAATGTTGCCGAGGGTGATCCCTGGCTTCGGACGGTTGAATTGGGTGTGTACTGGTTAGATGTGTTTCTTCCAAAACACCGTAGACGGAACTAGTCCCCGTGACTACTGAAATCCGTTGGCTGTGGTTAAGTACAAACTCTGCAGAGTCAATTCTCTCCAAATCATCGTATCCATGATCAAGTAGTGTAAACATTATATCCATATCTATCCGTGTGAAAAAAAACTTGTCCCCGGTGAACAAGCTCAAGTGGTAAATCCAGTTTTATTGTTATTTCTGTGGATGGACTAACCTTATATTTGTCGCATGCTTGTAATAATTTATTTTCCCGAACGATTGTATTATTGAGCTGTGATATAAGCCCTTTATGTGACGTCGCGCAGACGTCCGACTGTGGCGTGTACTCATTTCACACTTTAAATATAAGCCCTTTATGTGATGTCGCTCAGACGTCCGACTGTGGCATGAACTGTCTTTATTTTCTGTTATAAGCCCTTTATGTGGTGTCGCCCCGACGCCCGACTGTGGCATTATCATTCCGCATTTTCCGCTCGAGGAGTCTTTCAGGCACTCGTTTGGCACCAGTATTGTTATTCTGCATTTTCCGCTCGAGGAGTCTTTCAGACACTCGTTTGGCACCAGTATTATTATTCTGCATTTTCCGCTCGAGGAGTCTTTCAGACACTTGTTTGGCACCAGTATTATTATTCCGCATTTTCCGCTCGAGGAGTCTTTCAGACACTCGTTTGGCACCAGTATTACTATTCTGCAGTTTCCGCTCGAGGCGTCATTCAGACCCTCGCTTGGCACCCAGTATTTATTATCTCTATGTCTGATCGCACTGGTTAACTCGTTCATGTGCTTCATGTTTACATTTGTTATACCTTATGTCCGAACTGTCTTGCGAGTACTTTCATAGTACTCACCTGGCTTGTTGATTTGGCCAGATGTTGACGAAGGCGATCTCTTGGATGAAGAGTTTGATAGCGCGTCCGATGCCTAGAGGAGTCCCAGTCAGAACTGCGCGATCCCGGATATTGGTCACTTGTTTTGTATACGCTTCCACCACCCGCAATAAGTCTTCTCGAGCCTCACTCCGACGCTCGAAGAGTTGTAGTCTTCTGGAATCATATCACTCGCTTCGCGATGGTATTTCCACCACCGTTATTATCGTGAGTTAGTAGTTTGCCACCCTACCCGCCGTCGTGTTTTAGCGGCATGCATGTAATAAATTGTTGGGCAGTCTCTGCTCAACCTTGTATTATATTTAGTACTCCTGGTATTTTTTCTTCTGTGACCAAGATATTGTCTACCAGTGACAAGGAATTCTTCCTCGCTGGTCCGGAAAAGTGATTGGTCTCTCAATAATTATTTTTATTGAAAAACCGGTCGTGACACGAAGTTTCGATCAGAAATCGAATTTCAGAAAATCGCGGAAAAATCCGACGAAAAGAAAAAACGGACGAACGGTTAAAGAACGGACGTTCGTTAATAGAGAAAAACCGACGAACGCGTTCGTTAAAACGAACGGTTCGGTGAACGCACGCAAAATAATAAAACCAAAAAAAAACCGATCTAGGGTTTTTTTAAAACGAATGGTTTTTTTAAAGAAAACCGGCAAATCGAACGGCGGCGAGGTACCTCGTCGGGGCGTGCTCCGG
>NC_057811.1:43610455-43618376 GCF_018294505.1 Triticum aestivum | reverse complement strand
GATGAGGTGAGAGGAGGGGGGGTGCGGGGGTATAAATAGGAGGGGGGGCTCCGGTGGCTTGGGGGAGGGGCAAGCCGGCGGGGGCGTGCGGGGCTCGGACTCCGGCGGCGGCGGCTCCCGTGCGCGAGGAGGACGGCGCGGATGGGCCTGCCTGCGGCTCGGCAGGGCTCGGCCCAGTCGGGCGCAGTGCATTTTTTTTAAAACGTTCCGCGGAAAATAATTCGTAGAAAAATAAATAAAAGTCCAAAAAAGATAAAACTAATTTTCCCCGTCTAGTTAGAAAATCTAGAATAGGGTGAACATTTTTTAACACAAATTAAATTTTTGAAAACATGCAATATTTTTAATGCAATTAAAATTGCAAATAAAATCCAAAATCCCCGTTTTATTATTTGATGAAAATCAAATATGAAAATTCGAGAAAATCCCCAACTCTCTCCAAGGGTCCTTGAGTTGCTTAGGATTTATCGAGGATTTGTCAAAATGCAACAAAATATGATATGCAATGATTATCTATGTATAACATACCAAATTAAAAATTTGGGATGTTACAAACCTACCCCCCTTAAGATGAATCTCGCCCTCGAGATTCGGGTTGGCTAGAAAACAGGTGGGAGTGGTCCTTCCGTAGATCTTCCTCTCGCTCCCAGGTGGCTTCATCTTCCGTGTGGTGACTCCACTGGACTTTGCAAAACTTGATAACCTTGCTGCAGGTAACTCGGCTGGCATACTCAAGAATCTTAACTGGTTTCTCCTCATAGGTCAAATCACTTTCCAGCTGAATCGCTTCCAGTGGCACAGTATCTCTCAGTGGTATCTCAGCCATCTCTGCATGGCACTTCTCCAACTGGGAGACGTGAAATACATCATGAACTCCAGACAATCCTTCGGGCAATTCCAGCTTGTAGGCAACCTCTCCCATACGTTCCAAAACTCTGTATGGTCCTACAAAACGTGGCGCTAACTTTCCCTTAACTCCAAAGCGCTTCACTCCTCGAAGTGGTGATACTCGAAGATAAACTCTGTCTCCGACTTCGTGAACTGTCTCCTTACGTTTAGAATCCGCATAACTCTTCTGTCTGGACTGGGCTACCTTGAGCCTATCGCGAATCAACCTCACTTTCTGTTCAGACTCCTTAATCAAATCTGGTCCAAACAACTGACGGTCTCCAACTTCGTCCCATAACAACGGTGTTCTACACCTCCTTCCGTACAAAGCTTCGAAAGGGGACATCTTCAAACTGGTTTGATAACTGTTGTTATAAGAAAACTCTGCATATGGCAAATTGTCGTCCCAACTAGATCCATAATCTAGTGCACAAGCTCTCAACATGTCCTCCAAAATCTGGTGGACTCTCTCGGTCTGTCCATCAGTCTGTGGATGAAAGGCTGTACTAAATTCTAGCCTGGTTCCCAATGTTTCATGTAACTACTTCCAAAACTTCGAGGTAAATTGGGTTCCTCTGTCTGATACAATGGTCCTCGGAACTCCATGCAAACATACTATCCTGGTCATATATATCTTTGCCAACTTAGCACTGGTGTAAGTGGTCTTTACTGGAATGAAATGAGCCACTTTCGTCAAACGGTCGACTACAACCCATATTGAGTCATACCCTGAACGTGTCCTGGGTAATCCCGTGATAAAATCCATGCCTATTTTATCCCACTTCCATTCGGGTATCGGCAATGGTTGTAGTAATCCTGCTGGCTTCTGATGCTCTGCCTTCACTCTCTGACATACATCACAAACTGCTACATACTTAGCAATATCCTTCTTCATTCCGGTCCACCAGAAAGTATTCTTCAGATCCAAATACATCTTGGTATTCCCTGGGTGAATCGAGTACGGTGAATCATGGGCTTCTTGCAAAATCAACTTCCTGATCTCCGGATCATTTGGCACATATACACGGTCCTCAAACCATAAGGTATCGTGCTCATCCTCACGAAATCCCTTGGCTTTTCCTTTGCTCATCTTCTCCTTTATCTCTTCAATCTCCTTGTCTGTCTTCTGAGCTTCTCTGATCCTTTCCATCAAGGTAGACTGAATCTCCAATGTCGCTAAATAGCCTCTTGGGACTATCTCCAAACATAGCTCGCGAAGGTCCTCGGCTAACTCCTGAGGTAACTCTCCTGTCATGAGGGTGTTGACATGACTCTTGCGGCTCAACGCGTCTGCTACTACGTTAGCCTTTCCAGGGTGATAATGCAATCTCATATCATAATCTTTAATGAGCTCCAACCATCTCCTCTGTCTGAGATTTAACTCCTTCTGCGTGAAAATATATTTCAAACTCTTGTGATCCGTGTACACCTCACAATGGTTTCCGATGAGAAAATGTCTCCATGTCTTCAAAGCATGCACCACGGCTGCTAATTCCAAATCATGCGTAGCATAATTCTTCTCATGGGGTTTAAGTTGTCGTGAAGCATATGACACAACTCTTCCTTCCTGCATAAGCACTGCTCCAAGTCCTCGACGAGAAGCGTCGCAATAAACTTCATAATCCTTGCGTTGATCTGGCAGAATCAACACTGGTGACGTAACCAATCGTTCCTTCAACTCTTGGAAACTAGCTTCACATTCCTCAGTTCAATTGAATTTGGTGTCCTTCTTCAATAGCTCAGTCATGGGCTTAGCAATCCTCGAGAAATTCTCGATGAATCTCCGGTAGTATCCTGCAAGTCCAAGGAAACTCCGGATTTCTCCAACTGTCGTGGGTGATTCCCAACTTGTCACTGTATCAACCTTGGCAGGGTCTACTGCTACTCCTTCTCCAGAAATAACATGTCCAAGGAATCCAACTTCCTTCAGCCAAAATTCACATTTGCTGAACTTGGCATATAACTGATGTTCTCTGAGCTTCTCAAGTACCAATCGTAAATGCTCCTCATGCTCTTCCTCATTCTTGGAAAAGAATAAAATATCGTCAATGAACACCACGATGAACTTATCCAAAAACTCCATAAACACTTTGTTCATCAGGTTCATAAAATAGGCAGGTGCGTTAGTCAGACCAAATGACATAACAGTATACTCATACAATCCATATCTGGTGGTAAATGCCGTCTTGGGTATATCCTGCTCTCGAATCTTTAACTGATGGTATCCTGATCGTAGATCGATCTTGGAAAATACTTTAGCTCCTTGTAGGCGGTCAAACAAATCGTTGATCATCGGTAGTGGGTACTTGTTTTTGATGGTCACTTCATTCAATCCACGATAATCAACAACCATCCTCAGCGATCCATCTTTCTTCTCCACTAGAAGTACTGGTGATCCCCAAGGTGACGAACTTGGGCGAATATAGCCTTTATCCAGTAACTCCTTGATCTGCTTCTTAATTTCCTCCAAATCTTTTGCGGGCATCCTGTACGGTCTCTTAGATATTGACCCTGTGCCTGGCAAAAGTTCAATCAAGAACTCAATGTCTCTATCTGGTGGCATGCATGGCAACTCTTCTGGAAATACATCCGGATAATCCTTCACCACTGGTACTTCCTCCTGTACAACTCCTGATAAGGAATTTACTTGAGTCCTCTTCGGCATATGCCGGGATACATACTTGATCCTTTTCCCTTCCGAGGTGGTAAGCAAAATCGTCTTGCTGGCACAGTCGATGTTTCCTCCATACAACGATAGCCAATCCATTCCCAAAATCACATCCAAACCTTGCGACTCCAAAACTATGAGGTCTGAGGGGAAAACATGCCTACCAATGGCCAATGGTATCTGAAAACATTCTTGGTTGGCCACATACTCTGCTCCTGGCGAGGTTACTAACATAGGGGTTCTGAGAACTTTGGTGGACAGCTTAAACTTATTCACAAATCCCCTTGATATGTATGAATGCGATGCACCAGTATCGAAAAGAACGGTTGCAGTAAATGACTTAACCAAAAACTTACCTATTACTGCATCAGGCTGAGCTTCAACCTTCTCCACACTCACGTGGTTCACATGCCCTTTGTTGAACGGGTTCGGCTTCTTCCCAGAGCTTCCATTGCCATTTCCATTTTGGGCTTCAGGACATTCATTGGCATAATGTCCATTCTTCTGGCACTTAAAGCAAGTGACTTGGCTCAGGTCCCTCTTGGCTGGGGTTGATGGGTTGGTGCGGTTCTGTCCGTTGCTTCCTCCATTCCCATTACCATTTTTAGAGCCATTATGGTTGTGCGAACTACCTCCTCCATGGGTATGCTGAAACTGTCCTCCCGGCTTCGGGGCAAAACGAGGCTTCTGTTGAGCTCCTGAGTTATACTTCCCTTGTCCATACTTCCTCTTACGGTTTTCAATCTGTTGTTGCTTCCCTTCAATCATGAGAGCTCTATCTACCAGCTCCTGGTAGTTGTTGAAGGTCGCTACCATCAACTGCATACTCAGCTCATCATTCAGTCCTTCCAAAAACTTCTCCTGCTTGGCTGCATCTGTAGCAACGTCATCTGGTGCATAACGTGCTAACTTACTGAAATCCTCCACATACTGGCCTACGGTGCATCCTCCTTGGCGTAGGTTGCGAAACTCACGCTTCTTCATAGCCATAGCTCCTGCTGAAACATGAGCTGTACGGAAAAGCTTGCTGAAACTGGTCCCATGTGACAGTGTCAATAGGGTGCGTGGCTGTATAATTCTCCCACCATGATGCTGCGGGTCCATCAAGCTGATGTGCGGCAAAACGCACTCTTTCCGCATCTGTGCATCCTGCAGTGGTCAACTCTCTTCCAACTTTGCGGAGCCAATCATCTGCAACAATCGGCTCGGTGCTACTGGAAAACACCGGCGGGTTTAGCCTTAAGAAACGGGCTAAGTGATCAACAGGTGGTGGTGGCGGTGGGTTGTTGTTGTTGTTGTTGCCTTGGTTCTGCACTAACACTTGCATCAGGGCATTCTGTTGCTGAATCAACTGGGTGATCTCTGGTGGGAAAACAGCTTCGGTGTCGCGTCTCGGAGGCATCTGATAGGTTAGAAAAGATGAGAGTTAAGAATAGAATGAGGTCTAGAGAGAAAACACTACCCATATGCTCATGAGACAAATACAATCAATATCACTCAATCAAATCAAACAAGGCATAACAATCGATCTAACTAGCGTTACAAAGTGCTTGATCTATACTATTAAATGGGGGAAAACTACTACTGATATGGTGGTCTAATAAAAATTCTAATCCGTTGAAGACTCCATGATGTCTGCTCCAGCTTCATCAACAAATTCATCTTCACTTGGTTCCGAGTCGGTGTCGTCGATGATGATGTAGTTATCCGGACAAGTGCATTCGTCAACTTCTGCTTTTGGCACTGGATTTCCCATGAATACTCCAATCTTCTTCTCCAGGTCGTCATTCTTCCCTACCAGTGCGATGATTTCCTCCATATAATCCTCGCGTGTAGCCTTGAGTTCTTCTTGGAGCTCCTTGATCTTGGTTAATGTCTTCTTCAGTTCTTCCTTGTCCTGGCGACGAATATGTTGGTTTTGTTCCTGGATGAAAGCTGCGATTGATCCATCCTTCTTGGTTCTGATCATCTCCCATTGCGCGTCTCGGCGTCCACAAATCTGATAAATTGTATCCTTAAGCTCCTGGTAGTAGACTTCTCCAATGCGTCCCATGGTGATGTGAGCGGCCATGCTCTTCCCTAAACTCCAAGTTGGTGCTTGAAAAACCAATCTTATAGGTTCAGTAACTGGCACAAACGTCCTTCCTGGAATGTGAACTTGAATCTTCCAGCTCTCCTCTTTGGGTAATGTGGCGTTGTAGGTTCCGGTGATGCTTGGTATTCCTATGTTCAAGTACTTGGTGACTTCCTTCAAGTATCGACCAAACGGCGTGTCTTCATCTGGTTGCATGAACTTGCTCCTTGCATCCGCCATTCCTAAAAGAGTAGAAAGAAGGAGAGGGGTCAGAAATGAGAAGAGAGAAGCTTTCTAGGGCTTAAGCTTAGTGGTCGTGTCCTACAGTCAGCGTGTGCTCTGATACCAACTTTGTTGCGACCAGACCTCAAATGGTATGTGCTGTTGTGCACCAGTGTCATCCCTGGATCAGTAATGCTGACACGCACAGTACAAATGGAGGATTTATAATAGAGTAGCAATCACACACTTATTACATCGAATATCTCTGAAGAGATTAAGTATGATAAACATGGCTTAAGGCCATCTAAAACGATAACAGCGGAAGACTTGGAAGATAAGTGAGTCCATCAACTCCAGCGGCATCACTGAGTATAAGACCACGACCTAAGGCACCTTACTCGTCGTCTGAAAAGTCTGCAACATGAAACGTTGCAGCCCGAAAACGGGTCTGCACATGGAATATGCTGGCAAAGTAACACATAGAGGATAATGAACAATAATAAGGCTATACTACATGCATATATGGCTGGTGGAAAGCTCTATGGTTACAATTTTGCGAAAAGCCAATTTTTCCCTACTTCAAAGGAATAAATTTTATTTAACTATCATGGTGGTTGTGAAACATTGAGATGGTTGACAGCATCTCAATCCCAATTAAGAATCATCATTAACCCAACAAAATTAATTAAAAGTAACATGGTGATGAGATTCACATGATAATCCAGGTACTAGATACTCATGTTGTCCATAACCGGGGACACGGCTAACCATGATTAGTTTGTACACTCTGCAGAGGTTTGTGCACTTTTCCCCACAAGACTCGATCTCCTCCGTTGGATTACTCGCACTACATGGTGTTTGAGTAACGGATGACCGAGACACAGTCTTTCAGAAGTGTTTGCACCTTACGTATGGGTAGACAGTTACACCTACTTTCCCCTACATCTGCTAGTCTACCACTGTAAGAGTTCACACAACTTAGTCAACTATGCTAGAGCCCATAATAGCTTGCGGCTGCACACGGAAGTTTCTAGCATGAATAATCTCATGATCCCTGTGGACCTGGGTGGCGGTCCAAAAGAAAAACAGGCAATCCTGGAATACCCAAGTACCTCAATCCACCCAGATATGAGTTTTAGTTGCCACCTTAAGTAGACCATTAATTAACAATCTCACATCTGTCATGGAAATCTCTCAAACCCAATCCACGTCTACGAGCATAGCATGGCAATATAATAGCAACGTAGAGGTAACTCCCAAGGGTTTGATAAACAAAACAGGTAATAGGTACTACCTCAACTACTTCCCAATACCCACAATTTAATTAGATCCTAATCATGCAAGTGTTTGAGGAAAATAGATCTAATGCAATAAAAACTGGGTATGGAAGGTATATGATCAAAGTGTTACTTGCCTTGCTGATGATCCCCGAAACCTAGCGATTCGAAGTAACAAGCGGCACACTCCGGGTACTCTATCGCAAACAAACAAACAAACAATAAGTACTCATCTAGTGCACAGGTAAAACTCGAATGAAAGATCCAACCGAAAGTTCAACTTAAGAACTCCGGTTTGCAAAAAGAATCAACTCGAAAGAAGCAACGAAAGTCAAACTGCGAAAGAAAGAAGCTTCATTTACTAATCTGGATCTAGGTCAAATTTTACAGTAGCAAAAACTTGGTTGAGTAGGTTAAACGGAAAGAGAATTTCGAGACGAAACTCTAGGCGCTTGAATCGCCTGATTCCGATAAACGAGCGAGAAGTTAAACAGAAACGAAGTTTCGATCAGAAATCGAATCTGAGAAAATCGCGGAAAAATCCGACGAAAAGAAAAAACGGACGAACGGTTAAAGAACGGACGTTCGTTAACAGAGAAAAACCGACGAACGCGTTTGTTAAAACGAACGGTTCGGTGAACGCTCGCAAAATAATAAAACCGAAAAAAACTGATCTATGGTTTTTTTAAACGAATGGTTTTTTTTAAAGAAAACCGGCAAACCGAACGGCGGCGAGGTACCTCGTCGGGGCGTGCTCCGGCGGGGCTCCGGCGGCTTGGGGCGAGGGGCGGC
>NC_057811.1:43581773-43609913 GCF_018294505.1 Triticum aestivum | reverse complement strand
CGGCTCCGGCGGCGGCGGGTGCGGGGCAAGGCGGGCGGCGGCGGGATGAGGTGAGAGGAGGGGGGTGCGGGGGTATAAATAGGAGGGGGGGCTCCGGTGGCTTGGGGGAGGGGCAAGCCGGCGGGGGCGTGCGGGGCTCGGACTCCGGCGGCGGCGGCTCCCGTGCGCGAGGAGGACGGGGCGAGCGGGCCGGCCTGCGGCTCGGCTGGGCTCGGCCTAGTCGGGCGCAGTGCATTTTTTTTAAAACGTTGCGCGGAAAATAATTCGTAGAAAAATAAATAAAAGTCCAAAAAAGATAAAACAAATTTTCCCCGTCTAGTTAGAAAATCTAGAATAGGGTGAACATTTTTTTAACACAAATTAAATTTTTGAAAACATGCAATATTTTTAATGCAATTAAAATTGCAAATAAAATCCAAAATCCCCGTTTTATTATTTGATGAAAATCAAATATGAAAATTCGAGAAAATCCCCAACTCTCTCCGAGGGTCCTTGAGTTGCTTAGGATTTATCGAGGATTTGTCAAAATGCAACAAAATATGATATGCAATGATGATCTATGTATAACATACCAAATTGAAAATTTGGGATGTTACAGATGTTTCTTACTGATTTACCATTATCGTTTTGGGGTTATGCATTAGAGACAGATGCATTCACGTTAAATAGGGCACCATCTAAATCCGTTGAGACGACACAATATGAACTGTGGTTTGGCAAGAAACCAAAGTTGTCGTTTCTTAAAGTTTGGGGTTGCGATGCTTATGTGAAAAAGTTTCATCCTGATAAGCTCAAACCCAAATCGGAGAAATGTGTCTTCATAGGATACCCAAAGGAGACAGTTGGGTACACCTTCTATCACAGATCCGAAGGCAAGATATTCGTCGCTAAGCTTTCTAGAGAAGGAGTTTCTCTCGAAAGAAGTGAGTGGGAGGAAAGTAGAACTTGATGAGGTAACTATACCTGCTCCCTTATTCGAAAGTAGTTCATCACAGAAATCTGTTCCTGTGACTCCTACACCAATTAGTGAGGAAGCTAATGATGATGATCATGTAACTTTAGATCAAGTTACTACCGAACCTCGTAGGTCAACCAGATGAGATCCGCACCAGAGTGGTACGGTAATCCTGTTCCGGAGGTCATGTTACTTGACCATGACGAACCTACGAACTATGAGGAAGTGATGATGAGCCCAGATTCCGCAAAATGGCTTGAGGCCATGAAATCTGAGATGGGATCCATGTATGAGAACAAAGTGTGGACTTTGGTTGACTTGCCCGATGATCGGCAAGCCATAGAAAATAAATGGATCTTCAAGAGGAAGACAGACGCTGATAGTAGTGTTACTATCTACAAAGCTAGACTTGGCGAAAAAGGTTTTTGACAAAGTTCAAGGTGTTGACTACAATGAGATTTTCTCACTCGTAGCGATGCTTAAGTCTATCCGAATCATGTTAGCAAAATGCCACATTTTATGAAATCTGGCAAATGGATGTCAAAACTACATTCCTTAATGGATATCTTAAAGAAGAGTTGTATATAATGCAACCAGAAGGTTTTGTCGATCCTAAAGGTGCTAACAAAATGTGCAAGCTCCAGCGATCCATCTATGGACTGGTGCAAGCATCTCGGAGATGGAATATACACTTTGATGAGTTGATCAAAGCATATAGTTTTATACAGACTTGCGGTGTGATACGTCCATTTTGCATCATGCTTTTATATCGATATTTATTGCATTATGGGCTGTTATTACACATTATTTCACAATACTTATGACTATTCTATCTTATTTTACAAGGTTTACATAAGGAGGGAGAATGCCGGCAGCTGGAATTCTGGGCTGGAAAAGGAGCAAATATTAGAGACCTATTCTGCACAACTCCAAAAGTCCTGAAACTCCACGGAAGTTGTTTCTGGAAATAATAAAAAATACTGAGCGGAAGAAATACCAGAGGGGGCCCACACCCTGGCCACGAGGGTGGGGGGCGCGCCCTACCCCCTCGGCCCGCCCCCTGCCTCGTGGCCCCCTGCTGGCCCTCCGGTGCCCATCTTCTGCTATATGAAGTCTTTCGTCCGAAGAAAAATCATAAGCAAGCTTTCGGGACGAGACTCCGCCGCCACGAGGCGGAACCTTGGCGGAACCAATCTAGGGCTCTGGCAGAGCTGTTCTGCCGGGGACACTTCCCTTCGGGAGGGGGAAATCATCGCCATCGTCATCACCAACGCTCCTCTCATCGGGAGGGGGGCAATCTCCATCAACATCTTCACCAGCACCATCTCCTCTCAAACCCTAGTTCATCTCTTGTATCCAATTCTTGTCTCTAAGTCTGGGATTGGTACTTGTAGGTTGCTAGTAGTGTTGATTACTCCTTGTAGTTGATGCTAGTTGGTTCATTTGGTGGAAGATCATATGTTCAGATCCATTATGCATATTAATACTCCTCGGATTATGAACATGAATATGCTTTGTGAGTAGTTACGTTTGTTCCTGAGGACATGGGAGAAGTCTTGCTATCAGTAGTCATGTGAATTCGGTATTCGTTCAATATTTTGATGAGATGTATGTTGTCTCCCCTCTAGTGGTGTTATGTGAACGTCGACTACATGACACTTCACCATTATTTGGGCCTAGAGGAAGGAATTGGGAAGTAATAAGTAGATGATGGGTTGCTAGAGTGACAGAAGCTTAAGCCCTAGTTTATGCGTTGCTTCATAAGGGGCTGATTTGGATCCATATGTTTCATGTTATGGTTAGGTTTACCTTAATACTTCTTTTGTAGTTGCGGATGCTTGCAATAGGAGTTAATCATAAGTGGGATGCTTGTCCAAGTAAGGATAGCACCCAAGCACCGGTCCACCCACATATCAAATTATCAAAGTACCGAACGCGAATCATATGAACGTGATGAAAACTAGCTTGACGATAATTCCCATGTGTCCTCGGGAGTGTTTTTCTTTATATAAGAGTTTTTCCAGGCTTGTCCTTTTCTATAAAAAGGATTGGGCCACCTTGCTGCACTTTATTTACTTTTGTTACTTGTTGCTCGTTACAAATTATCTTATCACAAAACTATCTGTTACCTATAATTTCAGTGCTTGCAGAGAATACCTTGCTGAAAACCGCTTATCATTTCCTTCTGCTCCTCGTTGGGTTCGACATTCTTACTTATCGAAAGGACTACGATAGATCCCCTATACTTGTGGGTCATCACCGTGAAGCCTGCATTTACAAGAAAGTGAGTGGGAGCACTACAACATTTCTGATAAGTATATGTGAATGACATATTGTTGATCGGAAATAATGTAGAATTTTCTGGAAAGCATAAAGGAGTATTTGAAAGGAGTTTTTCAAAGAAAGACCTCGGTGAAGCTGCTTACATATTGAGCATCAAGATCTATAGAGATAGATCAAGACGCTTGATAAGTTTTTTCAATGAGTACAAACCTTGACAAGATTTTGAAGTAGTTCAAAATGGAACAGTCAAAGAAAGAGTTCTTGCCTGTGTTGCAAGGTGTGAAACTGAGTAAGACTCAAAGCCCGACCACGACAGAAGATAGAAAGAGAATGAAAGTCATTCCCTATGCCTCAGCCATAGGTTCTATAAAGTATGCCATGTTGTGTACCTGATCTATTGTATACCCTACACTGAGTTTGGCAAGGGAGTACAATAGTGATTTAGGAGTAGATCACTGGACAACGGTCAAAATTATCCTTTTTGGAATAAGGATATGTTTCTCAATTATGGAGGTGACAAAAGGTTCATCGTAAAGGGTTACGTCGATGCAAGTTTTGACACTGATCCAGATGACTCTAAGTCTAAATCTGGATACATATTGAAAGTGGGAGAGCTAGAGTAGCTCCGTGCAGAGCATTGTTGACATAGAAATTTGCAAAATACATACGGATCTGAATATGACAGACCCATTGACTAAACTTCTCTCACAAGCAAAACATGATCACACATTAGTACTCTTTGGGTGTTAATCATATGGCGATGTGAACTAATATTGCTGACTCTAGTAAACCCTTTGAGTGTTGGTCACATGGCGATGTGAACTATGGGTGTTAATCACATGGTGATGTGAACTATTGGTGTTAAATCACATGGCGATGTGAACTAGATTATTGACTCTAGTGCAAGTGTGAGACAGAAGGAAATATGCCCTAGAGGCAATAATAAAGTTATTATTTATTTCCTCATTTCATGAGAAATGTTTATTATTCATGCTAGAATTGTATTAACCGGAAACTTTGTACATGTGTGGATACATAGACAAACAGAGTGTCACTAGTATGCCTCTACTTGACTAGCTCATTGAATCAAAGATGGTTAAGTTTCCTAGCCATAGACATGAGTTGTCATTTGATTAACAGGATCACATCATTAGAGAATGATGTGATTGACTTGACCCATTCCGTTAGCTTAGCACCTGATCCTTTAGTATATTGCTATCTTTCTTCATGACTTATACATGTTCCTATGACTATGAGATTATGCAACTCCCGGATACCGGACGAACACTTTGGGTGCTACCAAACGTCACAACGTAACTGGGTGATTATAAAGGTGCTCTACAGGTGTCTCCGATGGTACTTGTTGAGTTGGCATAGATCGAGATTAGGATTTGTCACTCCGATTGTCGGAGAGGTATCTCTGGGCCCTCTCAGTAATGCACATCACTATAAGCCTTGCAAGCAACGTGACTAATGAGTTAGTTGCGGGATGATGCATTACGAAACGAGTAAAGAGACTTGCCGGTAACGAGATTGAACTAGGTGTTGAGATACCGACGATCGAATCTCGGGCAAGTAACATACCGATGACAAAGGGAACAACGTATGTTGTTATACGGTTTGACCGATAAAGATCTTCGTAGAATATGTAGGAGCCAATATGAGCATCCAGGTTCCGCTATTGGTTATTGACCGGAGACATGTCTCGGTCATGTCTACATAGTTCTCGAACCCATAGGGTACGCATGCTTAACGTTAGGTGACGATCGGTATTATGAGTTTATGTGTTTTGATGTACCGAAGATAGTTTGGAGTCCCGGATGTGATCACAGACATGACGAGGAGTCTCGAAATGGTCGAGACATAAAGATTGATATATTGGACGACTATATTCGGATACCAGATGAGTTCCGGGGGTCACCGGATATTTATCGGAGTGCCGGGGGGTTATCAGAACCCCCAAGGGATATAATGGGCCAACGTGGGCCTTGTGGAAGAGAGAGGAGAGGGCCTAGGGCTGGCCGCCCCCCCCCTTGGGAGTCCGAATTGGACACGGAGGGGGGCGCCCCCTCTTTCCTCCCTCTCTCCCTCTCCTTCCTTTCCCCTTCCTCCTTCCTAGTTGGACTAGGAAAGGGGAGTCCTAGTCCCACTAGGAGGAGGACTCCCCCCTCTTCTTGGCGCGCCCCAAGGCCGGCCGGCCTCCCCCTTGCTCCTTTATATATGGGGGCAGGGGGCACCCTAGAACAGACAAGTTGATTGTTCCAAGCCGTGTGCGGTGCCCCCTCCACCATAATCCACCTCAGTCAAATCGTCGTAGTGCTTAGGCGAAGCCCTGCGCCGGTAGCTTCATCATCACCGCCATCACGCCGTTGTGCTGACGAAGCTCTCCCTCGAAGCTCTACTGGATCGTGACTTCGTGGGACGTCACCGAGCTTAACGTGTGCAGATCGCGGAGGTGCCGTACGTTTGGTACTAGGATCAGTCGATCGTGAAGACGTACGACTACATCAACCGCGTTGTCATAACACTTCCGCTTACGGTCTACGAGGGTACGTGGACAACACTCTCCCCTCTCGTTGCTATGCATCACCATGATCTTGCGTGTGCGTAGGATTATTTTTTTGAAATTACTACGTTCCCCAACATTTGCAGGGTGTATGTTCGTCGTAGAAATAAACTCCAGGGCAAAGAATGAAGAAAATTTGGATTCCCCTTCAATCTTAAGGATTTCCCTTTAGAAAGCATGGAACTTCCTCAGTGATGGTTCGATTCATGAAGGGCGTGCATGACAACATAAGCAAAACCCTCTCAAATTTTTAGCAGGGCATGGTGAGGTCATACCATGGCACCATGCCAGGCGTCATGTTTTTAAGCATTTATTTCATTTTTTCTATAGTTGATATCCCAACAAACAAACATTTGTGGTTGACTATTGCCACACATTTCATCGAAATATCTGTCCATTCCTTGTAAAAGGCATGAGAATTTACTAAATGGCACGAGCTGTTGGAAATATGCCCTAGAGGTAATAATAAAATGGTTATTATTGTATTTCCTTGTTCATGATAATTGTCTATTGTTCATGCTATAATTGTATTAACCGGAAACCGTAATTCATGTGTGAATACATAGACCACAACATGTCCCTCGTATGCCTCTGGTTGACTAGCTCATTGATCAATAGATGGTTATGGTTTCCTGACCATGGACATTGGATGTCATTCATAACGGGATCACATCATTAGGACAATGATGTGATGGACAAGACCCAATCCTAAGCATAGCACAAGATCGTGTAGTTCGTTTGCTAAGAGCTTTTCTAATGTCAAGTATCGTTTCCTTAGACCATGAGATTGTGTAACTCCCGGATACCCTAGGAATGCTTTGGGTGTACCAAATGTCACAATGTAACTGGGTGGCTATAAAGGTACACTACAGGTATCTCCGAAAGTGTCTGTTGGGTTGGCACGAATCGAGATTGGGATTTGTCACTCCGTATGATGGAGAGGTATCTCTGGGCCCACTCGGTAATGCATCATCATAATGAGCTCAATGTGACCAAGTGGTTGGTCACGGGATCATGCATTACGGTACGAGTAAAGTGACTTGTCGGCAACGAGATTGAACGAGGTATTGGGATACCGACGATCGAATCTCGGGCAAGTAACATACCGATAGACAAAGGGAATTGTATACGGGATTGATTGAATCCTCGACATCATGGTTCCTCCGATGAGATCATCGAGGAGCAGGTGGGAGCCAACATGGGTATCCAGATCCCGCTGTTGGTTGTTGACCGGAGAGTCGTCTCGGTCATGTCTGCGTGTCTCCCGAACCCGTAGGGTCTACACACTTAAGGTTCGGTGACGCTAGGGTTGTAGAGATATTAGTATGCAGTAACCCGAAAGTTGTTCGGAGTCCCGGATGAGATCCCGGACATCACGAGGAGTTCCGGAATGGTCCGGACGTAAAGATTTGTATATAGGAAGTCCAGTTTCAGCCACCGGGAAAGTTTCGGGGGTCACCGGTATTGTATCGGGACCACCGGAAGGGTCCCGGGGGTCCACCGGGTGGGGACACCTATCCCGGAGGGCCCCATGGGCTGAAGTGGGAAGGGAACCAGCCCCTGGTTGGCTGGTGCGCCCCCATGGGCCTCCCCCTGCGGGTTGGAATCCCTGGGGGTTGGGGGCGCCCCACCTGACTTGGGGGACAAGTTTCCCCCCTTGGCCGCCGCCCCCCTTGAGATTGGATCTCTAGGGCCGGCGCCCCCCCACAGGGCCCCTATATAAAGAGGGGGCGAGGGAGGGCTGCGCAACCAAGCCCCTGGCGCCTCCCTCTCCCCCCGTAACACCTCTCCCTCTCGCTGAGCTTGGCGAAGCCCTGCCGAGATCCCCGCTGCTTCCACCACCACGCGGTCGTGCTCCTGGATCTCCATCAACCTCTCCTCCCCCCTTGCTGGATCAAGAAGGAGGAGACGTCTCTCCCAACCGTACGTGTGTTGAATGCGGAGGTAACGTCCGTTCAGCGCTAGGATCATCGGTGATTTGGATCACGACGAGTACGACTCCATCAACCCCGTTCTCTTGAACGCTTCCGTTCGCGATCTACAAGGGTATGTAGATGCACTCCTCTCTCTCGTTGCTAGATGAATCCATAGATTGATCTTGGTGATGCGTAGAAAATTTTAAATTTCTGCTACGTTCCCGTACACGAGCATGGTTTTCTAGGCCGTTCTTGTGGACCCTTTCATGCATCGATTGTTTGAACTTGAATTATGCGCATTGATGCCTAGGAAATGCACATAATCCCCTAAATATGGCAAATGAACCCGGAAAAGTGCCAAATTTGAACACGGTGATTTGCAGGTTGTATGTTCATCGTAGAAAAAAACTCATGGACAAAGGACAGAGGAAATTTGGACCCCCCCTTCAATCTTGGTGATTTTCCCCCTTGAAACCATGAAACTTCCTCGATGATGGTTCGATTTATGAAAGGCGTGCATCACGACATAAGGAAAACATTTTCCAATTTTTACCAGGGCATGGTGAGGCCATACCATGGCACCACGCCAGGCGTCATGTTTTCCAACCATGTGTTTCATTTTTTGTATAGTTGTTAACCGAGTAAACGACGCATTTATGGTTGACTATTGCCACACATTTCCTTGAAATATCTGCCCATTCCTTGTAAAAGGCATGAGAATGTGCTAAATAATACGTGCATGGTTTTCCAGACTGTTCTTGTGCACCTTTTCATGCACCGATTGTTCGAATTTGAATTATGTCCATTAATGCCTAGAAAATGCACATAATCCCTTAAATATGGTAAATGAGCCCGAAAAAATGTCAAATTTGAACATGTTGCATTTGAGGCGGTATGTTGATCGTTGGAAAAAAATTGAATGCCAAACTAGGACAGAAATTAGGATTCCCCTTCAATCTTGGGGATTTTCCCTCTCGAAAGCATGGAACTTCCTCAGTGATGGTTCGATTTATGAAGGGCGTGCATGACGACATCAGCTAAACCTTCTCAAAATTTTACCAGGGCATGGTGAGGTCATACCATGGCTCCATGCCAGGCATCATGTTTTTTAAGCATTTATTTCATTTTTTCTATAGTTGAAAACCCAATAAACAAACATTTGTGGTTGACTATTGCCACACATTTCAACGAAATATCTATCCATTATTCCTTGTGAAAGGCATGGGAATTTACTAAATGGCACGAGCATGGTTTTCTAGGCCTTTCTTGTGGACCCTTTCATACATCGATTGTTTGAAATTGAATTATGCGCATTAATGCCTAGGAAATGCACATAATCCCCTAAATATGGCAAATGAACCCGAAAAAGTGCCAAATTTGAACATGGTGATTTGCAGGTTGTATGCTCATCATAGAAAAAAACTCGTGGACAATGGACAAATGAAATTTGGATCCCCCTTCAATCTTGGTGATTTCCCCCTCGAAACCATGAAACTTCCTCGGATGATGGTTCATTTTATGAAAGGCGCGCATCACGACATAAGGAAAACATTCTCCAATTTTTACCAGGGCATGGTGAGGCCATCCCATGGCACCACACCAGGGGTCATGTTTTCCAACCATGTGTTCCATTTTTTGTATAGTTGTTAACCGAGTAAACGACACGTTTATGGTTGACCATTGCCACACATTTCCTTGAAATATCTGCCCATTCCTTGTAAAAGGCATGAGAATGTACTAAATAACACGAGCATGGTTTTCCAAACCGTTCTTGTGCACCTTTTCATGCACTGATTGTTCAAATTTGAATTATGTCCATTTAATGACTAGAAAATGCACATAATCCCCTAAATATGGTAAATGAGCCCGGAAAAATGTCAAATTTGAAAACATTGCAGTTGAGGCGGTATGTTGATCATTGGAAAAAAATTGAATGACAAACTAGGACGGAAATTTGGATTCCCCTTCAATTTTGGTGATTTCCCTGTTGAAAGCATTGAACTTCCGCGGTGATGGTTCGATTTATGAAGGGCATGCATGACAACATAAATCAAACCTTCTCAGCTTTTAACCAGGGCACGGTGAGGCCATACCATGGCACCATGCCAGCCGTCATGTTTTTCAAGCACATATTTCATTGTTCTATATTTGATAAACCAGTAAATGACGCGTTTGTGGTTGACTATTGCCACACATTCCATTGAAATCTCTGCCCATTCCTTGTAAAAGGCTTGAGAAATTACTAAATACCACGAGTATGGTTTTTCCAGATCGTTCTTGTGCACCCTTTCATGCACCGATTGTTTGAATTTGAATTACGTGCATTAATGCCTACAAAATGCACATAATCCCCTAATTATTGTAAATGAACCCCGGAAAGTGTCAAATTTGAACACGGTGATTAGCAGGGTTTTTGTTCATCGTAGAAAAAAACTCATGGATGAAGGACAAAGGAAATTTGGATTCCCATGCAATCTCGGTGATTTATTATCGCACACGATTCATCTCCGTCGCCTCTGCGAACCGTGTGTCTTCACTCATACATGCAAAAGGCAAAGAAAACCCTTGCCAACTTCGTCCCCACTCACTCACCGCGGACTGCTCTGCAACTCTGCACCCTAAGCTCGATGGCTGTTGGCGGCAGGCGTAGGTCGCGCTCCAAACGGCACTTGATTTCACCTCCACCGCTTTCCGTCGCCTATCTGCACCGACATTCTAGCCTCTGGTCGACTAGGGTTTTCTTCGGGATTGGGCCGGGGATTTTTCTCATGGAGAAGGTAATCAACTTAATTAGCAAAATATTCACTCATCTCTTATCGCAGTCCGTCCGTCGCTGTTAATCAACTGGCGGAAATCGCCGTGGAATCATTTTTGTTCTAGCTGATTCGTGGGTCTTCATTCATGTGTCCACAGTGCGAGCACAAATCGGGCAACTGTGGTCGTGGCCAGTCGGAAACGTTCTATCTTATCATTCCGGATGACTTCAGGGAGTGCTCGGTATGGTCAATCTCGACCTACCACGGTCGGCATGGCCTAAATTTGTGAGCATATACCATCAGTTGCTACATTATCTATATATTTGCATCAAATCTTTGTTACATTATCTATTTTTAATTCTATATTTTCGTACTTTGCTTGCATCTATATATGGATATGTTCTATCAGTTACTCCCATATTTGCATCTTGCTTGGTTAATTCAATATGCCTAATTTACTATCTTACTTTTCATTTCAAGCAGTACATCCCTTGCTTTGCAAGAACAGGAGTAGAAGGAAATCTTAGGCTTTACTTTGCTGATGACTCCCAGGATGTCATATTGACAACGCAACATGGATTTACAATGACGGTTAGCGTAAAACTTGATAAAGATGGTCGCTCCTATTTTAATGCGGACCTTTGGAGAAAAATGTCTAAGTGTTATGAACTGAAAGCTGGCAATGAAATTCTAGTGCGTGCACCACAACCTGGTCTAATTAACATGGATGTTTATTTCCCCAACGTCATCAGCCGATCAAAGTCTGATCGAGGTTAGTGTCCTTTCAACTTTCTCCATGCTGTCATATTACTATTTAAGCAACCAATTGATCACTATTTAAGCAACCAATTGTGATATCATATTCTGACTCCATTCCTAGGCAGCAACAAATTCTCTTTACCAATTTATGCACACTATATATTCTTCTGCCATGTTCTGAATAAATAATACCTTTCCACCTTTTAAGCAGGATATGTTGGATGCATAGTGAACGATCTGTATGTTACTAAGCGTACCAAATTTCACCGGAAGGAATTGAAGCATGTCATAAAACTTGTTGATATTCTGACAGGGATAGCACAACGTATGAACGCTGGATTTTGGATGGGATTAATTAGACCTATGGTGCACACACTGAACAAGACCAATTGTGTGCACAAAGCGTTGATAAAAAGTCTTATTTTAATGTTGATGCTCATAAACTATATATATCTTCAACGATATGTTACAATTTTTTTATTCTACATGTCAACAGAAATTGCCCCCTATAGAAGTTCCTGGATCGATTTCCCGACGTGGTCGAATTACACTTGTGCCTGCTAATAACGCCAAAGTGATTGCAAGGTACTGCATTTCCCGCAAAAATGGAACCATTCAAATTAACAAGTTCTCGCTTCTCGTGGCAATGCATCCATATTGGAAAATTGGAGACACTGTTCTACTCCTGCTCTACCAAGGCACATGTGGGCTCTTCTTTTTCATTGACGAGATGCCGAGTCATCGTGATCAAGCTGCTTCCAGTGGATAGTTGTGGTTGTTGACCCTCAGCCTCTTAAAATGTGCTAGTTGTTACTATATATGTTAAGTATGTAGATATGGACCATATGGTTGTTGGCCCTTAGCCTCTTAAAATGTGATAGTTGTTACTATGTTAAGTATGTAGATATGGACCATATGGTTGTCAAAACCGTGTTACGAAGATCCTCCTTTTGTCGAATAGTGTAACCACTATATATATGTTACTCAAATGCTGTTACCCAAGTTCATAAATTTTCATGGAAAGTATTAGTATCGTACACAGTTCATTGAGTTTAAGCGTGTGCCCGATGTCCAGAAGGCATTTGCATATTAACTGCCCATATTGCAAATTCACACACATGTTCACATAAGGAAACATATGTGTAACATACTAATCATCACACACAAGTACTCGCAGAAGCATCGTGTGCGATACTCCTAGCCACCGCAAGCAACTAGTTTGCATTTTTCAAAGTTTTTTGTGCACACAGAATCACACACGAAGTAACTGTATTGACCGTCTGTGTTGTAATTTCTCATCGCAAACAGTTCATCCGAGTCGGCTGTTTGCCACGTATCACACACATCTTGTTTACACGACTCGTTTGTGTTCTTTTGGCTCATCGCAAACAGTTCATCCATGTGAACTGTATGCTGCATATCACACACATCTTATTAAGTTTGTGTTCCCTAATCGAAAACAGTTCGTCCGAGTTAACCGTATGCCGTATATCGCATACACATTGATAAGGCTGCCCGTTTCTGTTGTTCTACCTCATCGCAAACAGTTCGAATGGATTAACCGTGTGTCCTGCATCACACACACATTATTATGGCTGCCCGTTTCTGTTGTTCTGCCTCATCGCAGACAGTTTGAATGGATTAACCGTATGCCCTGCATCGCACACGCAACTAAAATCTTAACCGTGTTTGATGCATCCATCATCACAAATGTTTTGCACCTTTTTGACGTGTTTTTTACACCACCGTTTGCGATTATTGCATCGCACACAGTTTCGTCAAAGGGTCTCTGATCGTAGTGTCATGTTAGCAGTCTCCTGCAGTAGTGCCATGTAAAATATTAGTTGTATTTTACTGCAAAGTACATAATAAAACCAGGTTCCAAACATATGACCATGTACCATGGCTATGTATTGTCTATTTCCACATTGTATTAACAACTAAGGATAAAGAGACAAAGTTTATAATACGGTAAGCATAGTATGACATCATTCATTTCACAAAACAACTGAGAACAGACAAACGGGCAATTGTAACGTTGTGTGGGAAAGTCCAGCACGGAACTAGATTACATGTCAATATCAAAGGAACATCATTCCTCTCTTTTAAACCTTGTAAGGTGCAATGATACGATAAGACAATTGTGTATAAAATTGAAAAGAGTAATAGACATTGGCTGCAAACCATGCAGTTCAGGGCACAAGTCCGAGTAAGTAGTAGTTAAAAGGCATGAGGATTAAGGACTTACAATAGCGGCTTTGACTGGTGTAGTCATGCCCTTCGTCTTGTCGTTGTGACAGTCTTTGAAGATTTCCACAACATTTGGTTCAGGTACTTTTTGGTCCTTGCGGGCTTTCCTCTGCATTTGGAACAAGTCAATATAGATCTGATAATATGGTACAGCGAAAAGAGTGAAACATTAGCTAATTACAAGAGCCTCGCAGTGTGCAATATAGCCACGAGATCCTGTCGTCTGTTGGAATTTCACTTTCGTACGGTTGGCCTTGTCCTTTGAACAATTCACCTACAAGAAGATAGATTTGTGTGGCACATGCGTAAATCGGACTTCAACATGTGATCTAATCACATCTCTACTCCTAATGTCTCAGTTGGTAGTCTCCATTCCACGGTTAATTTTCGTCCCACCTCCATTGGTTTTTTTTCGTCCTCCCTCCCACCTCCCAATGAACCCCCCAACACAGTCGAACCCAAAAAAAAGTCTGGGTTAGCGTGCCCCCATGAAGTCAAGGTGCCAAACCTCTGGTCGATCCATAAAAAATCAGAGGGAAAAAAAGTCTACGAAGAAAAACCTACGAAATTTAACCAGGGACGAGGCCCCTTCGCACGTAACGCACATGCTCCCTGCGACCCTGCCTCAATCCCTAGCCCACAGCCGCCGTCGCCCGCCAGCATCCCACCACTTTCCTTCTTGTCCTCCCCACCTCCTCCCCTACCATTGCTCCTCCGCTCCGGCCCCGACCCTCCACATGGTGCCGCGGCTGCACGTCACCTGCTCTCCACACCTCCACGCGACGCCACCACCTGAAGGGTCACCATCGGCGGGGCCGTGAACATTTGAGGTCGTTCTGATGGCCACCACGTGTGTCACAGACACCCCGATCAGGCTCTCCACCTCATGCCAATGTGGTGCCTCCCGGAGACGACCTTCTACTAATCATGTCCTCGCCGTCCTCCTCCGCAAGCCTTCACCGTCACTCCCCTCATCCGCGACCTGCCCACATGAGCCCGGCGCGCGGGAGGACGACATCGACCATGGAGCACTGCTACCTCTTGAGCACTGTGTTGGTTTTCCCTTGAAGAGGAAAGGGTGATGCAGTAAAGTAGCGTAAGTATTTCCCTCAGTTTTGGAGAACCAAGGTATCAATCCAGTAGGAGACCACGCTCGAGTCCCACGCACCTACACAAACCAATAAGAACCTCGCAACCAACGCGATAAAGGGGTTGTCAATCCCTTCACGTTCACTTACGAGAGTGAGATCTGATAGATATGATAAGATAATATTTTTGGTATTTTTATGATAAAGAGAAATAAAGATGCAAAGTAAAATAAACGGCAATAGAAATAGCGAAGTGTTGGAAGATTAATATGATGGAAAATAGACCCGGGGGCCATAGGTTTCACTAGTGGCTTCTCTCAAGATAGCATAAGTATTACGGTGGGTAAACAAATTAATGTCGAGCAATTGATAGAATTGAGCATAGTTATGAGAATATCTAGGTATGATCATGTATATAGGCATCACGTCCCCGAAAAGTAGACCAAAACGATTCTACATCTACTACTATTACTCCACACATCGACCGCTATCCAGCATGCATCTAGAGTATTAAGTTCATAAGAACAGAGTAATGCTTTAAGCAAGATGACATGATGTAGAGGGTTAAACTCATGCAATATGATATAAACCCCATCTTTTTATCCTCGATGGCAACAATACAATACGTGCCTTGCTGCCCCTGCTGTCACATGGAAAGGACACCGCAAGATTGAACCCAAAGCTAAGCACTTCTCCCATTGCAAGAAAGATCAATCCAGTAGGCCAAACCAAACTGATAATTTGAAGAGACTTGCAAAGATAACCAATCATACATAAAAGAATTCAGAGGAGATTCAAATATTGTTCATAGATAAACTTGATCCTAAACCCACAATTCATCGGATCACACCACAATAGAAGATTACATCGAATAGATCTCCAAGAAGATCGAGGAGAACTTTGTATTGAGATCCAAAGAGAGAGAAGAAGCCATCTAGCTAATAACTATGGACCTGAAGGTCTGAGGTAAACTACTCACACATCATCGGAGAGGCTATGGTGTTGATGTAGAAGCCCTCCGTGATCAATACCCCCTCCAGCGGAGCGCCGGAAAAGGACACAAGATGGGATCTCACGGGTACAGAAGGTTGCGGCGGTGGAAATAGGGTTTTGGCTTCATGTCTGATGTTTCCAGGGTATATGGGTATATATAGGAGGAAGAAGTACGTCGGTGGAGCAACGAGGGGCCCACGAGGGTGGAGGGCGCGCCCAGGGGGGTAGGCGCGCCCCCTACCTCGTGGCTTCCTCGTCTGTTGCTTGACGTCCACTCAAAGTCCTCTGGATCACGTTTGTTCCGAAAATCACGTTCTCGAAGGTTTCATTCCGTTTGGACTCTGTTTGATATTATTTTTCTGCGAAACCCTGAAACAGGAAAAAAACAGCAATTTGGGCTGGGCCTCCGGTTAATAGGTTAGTCCCAAAAATAATATAGAAGTGTATAAGAAAGCCCATTAAACATCCAAAACAGAATATATAATAGCATGGAACAATAAAAAATTATAGATACGTTGGAGACGTATCAAGCACCCCCAAGCTTAATTCCTGCTCGTCCTCGAGTAGGTAAATGATAAAAAACAGAATTTTTGATGTGGAATGCTACTTAGCATAATTTTCAATGTAACCTCTTAATTGTGGTATGAATATTCACATCCAAAAGATTCGAGATAAAAGTTTAATATTGACATAAAAGTAATAATACTTCAAGCATACTAACTAAGCAATTATGTCTTCTCAAAATAACATGGCCAAAGAAAGTTCATCCCTACAAAATCATATAGTTTGGTCATGCTCCATTTTCGTCACACAAGAATGCTCTCATCTTGCACAACCCCGATGACAAGCCAAGCAATTGTTTCATACTTTAGTAATCTCAAACTTTTGTCAACTTTCACGCAATACATGAGCGTGAGCCATGGATATAGCACTATGCGTGGAATAGAATATAATGATGGGGGTTATGTGGAGAAGACAAAAAAGGAGAAAGTCTCACATCAACGTGGCTAATCAACGGGCTATGGAGATGCCCATCAATTGATGTTAATGTGAGGAGTAGTGATTGCCATGCAACGGATGCACTAGAGCTATAAATGTATGAAAGCTCAACAAAAGAAACTAAGTGGGTGTGCATCCAACTTGCTTGCTCACGAAGACCTAGGGCATTTTAGGAAGCCCATTGTTGGAATATACAAGCCAAGTTCTATAACGAAAAATTCCCACTAGTATATGAAAGTGACAAAACAAGAGACTATCTATCATCAGGATCATGGTGCTACTTTGAAGCACAAGTATGGAAAAAGGATAGTAGCATTGCCCCTTTTTATTTTCTTTTCTTTTTTTGGGCTTTTTTTTCTTTTGGCCTTTCTCTTTTTTTTGGGACAATGCTCTATGAATGATGATCATCACACTTCTATTTATTTACAACTCAATGAATACAACACGATACTAGAACAAAGTATGACTCTATATGAATGCCTCCGGCGGTGTACCGGGAAATGAATCAAGAGTGACATGTATGAAATAATATGCATGGTGGCTTTGCCACAAATATGATGTCAACTACATGATCATGCAAGGCAATATGACAATGATGAATGTGTCATGATAAACGGAACGGTGGAAAGTTGCATGGCAATATATCTCGGAATGGCTATGGAAATGCCATAATAGATAGGTATGGTGGCTGTTTTGAGGAAGATATAAGGAGGCTTATGTGTGATAGAGCGTACCGTATCACGGGTTTTGGATGCACCGGAGAAGTTTGCACCAACTCTCAAGGTGAGAAAGGGCAGTGCACGGTACCGAAGAGGCTAGCAATGATGGAAGGGTAAGAGTGCGTATAATCCATGGACTCAACATTAGTCATAAAGAACTCACATACTTATTGCAAAAATCTACAAGTCATCAAAAACCAAGCACTACGCGCATGCTCCTAGGGGGATAGATTGGTAGGAAAAGACCACCGCTCGTCCCCGACCGCCACTCATAAGGAGGACAATTAAAGAACACCTCGTGTTTCAAATTTGTCACAACGTTTACCATACGTGCATGCTACGGGACTTGAAAACTTCAACGCAAGTATTTCTCAAATTCACAACTACTCAAATAGCACAACTTTAATATCACTACCTCCATATCTCAAAACAATCATCAAGCATCAAACTTCTCTTAGTATTCAACACACTCATAAGAATTTTTTTACTAACCTTGAATACCTAGCATACTAGGACTAATTTCACATTTAAAGCAAATTACCATGCTGTTTTGTAGGACTATCAAAGTAATATAAGTGAAGAATGAGAGAACAATAATTTCTATAAAAGAAAACCACCGCCGTGCTCTAAAAGATATAAGTGAAGCACTAGAGCAAAAACTATATAGCTCAAAAGATATAAGTGAAGCACATAGAGTATTCTAATAAATTCCGAATCATGTGTGTCTCTCTCAAAAGGTGTGTACAGCAAGGATGATTGTGTTAAACTAAAAAGCAAAGACCCAAATCATACAAGACGCTCCAAGCAAAACACTTATCATGTGCTGAATAAAAATATAGCTCCAAGTAAAGTTACCGATGGACAAAGACGAAAGAGGGGATGCCTTCCAGGGCATCCCCAAGCTTTGGCTTTTTGGTGTCCTTAGTTTTACCTTGGGGTGCCTTGGGCATCCCCAAGCTTAGGCTCTTGCCACTCCTTGTTCCATAATCCATCAAATCTTTACCCAAAACTTGAAAACTTCACAACAAAACTTATCAGAAAATCTCGTGAGCTCCGTTAGCGAAAGAAAACAAAACACGACTTCAAGGTACTGTATTGAACTCATTCTTTATTTATATTGGTGTTAAACTTAATGTATTCCAACTTCTCTATGGTTTATAAACTATTTTACAAGCCATAGATTCATCAAAATAAGCAAACAACACACGAAAAACAGAATCTGTCAAAAACAGAACAGTCTGTAGTAATCTGTAACTAACGCAAACTTCTGGAACTCAGAAAAATCTACCAAAATAGGACGACCTAGATAATTTATTTATTTATCTACTGCAATTGGAATCAATAATTTATCACGTCGTGGTGATTTTTAACAATTGTTTTTGTGAACAGAAAGTTTCTGGAATTTTCAGCAAGATCAAATAACTATTGTCCAAGAAGATCCTATAGGTTTAACTTGGCACAAACACTAATTAAAACACAAAAACAAATCTAACAAGAGGCTAGATCAAAGATTTATTCCTAAACAGAAGCAAAAAGCAAAAAACTAAAATAAAATTGGGTTGCCTCCCAACAAGCGTTATTCTTTAAAGTCTTAGAATTGAAGCACAAACAGAGCATCATAAAACACGTGACAAACAAATCTAAGTCTAACATACTTCCTATGCATAGGCATCTTATAGGAAAGCAAATTATCAAGGCAAGAAAAAACTAGCATATGCAAGGTACCGGAAAGAAACAATACCAATCTCAACATAACGAGAGGTAATTTAGTAACATGAAAATTTCTACAACCATATTTTCCTCTCTCATAATAATTACATGTAGGATCATAAGAAAATTCAACAATATAGCTATCACAAAACATATTCTTAACACGATCCACATGTATACAAAGTTGACACTCTTCCAAAAGAGTGGGATTAACATTAACTAAAGTCATGACCTCTCCAAACCCACTTTTATCAAAAACTTCATAAGATTGATCAAAGTCGAAATATGTGGGATCTAAAGTTGACACTCTTCCAGACCCACTTTCAATACTATTGCAAACAGTATTATCAATCCCATATTCATCATGGGGCTTAAATAAATTTTCAAGATCATAAGAAGAATCACCCCAATCATGATCATTGCAACAAGTAGTAGACATAGCAAACTTAGCATCCCCAAGCTTAGGGTTTTGCATATCATTAACACATTGACATTAATAGAATTTATAATAACATCATTGCAATCATGCTTTTTATTCAAAGATCTATCGTATATCACTTCATAAAGCACTTCATCACAATTTTCAGATTCACGGATTTCAACCAGAACCTTATAAAGATAATCTAGTGCACTCAAATCACTAGAAATTGGTTCATCATAATTGGATCTCTTAAAGAGATTAGCAAGTGGATGAGGATCCATAAACTTTTAGCAAGCGAAGATGCAAGCAAAAAGAAGGCACATGGTAACACAAGATCGAACGGAAGGAGGGCGAATAAAACGGCAAGGGTGAAGTGGGGGAGAGGAAAACGAGAGGCAAATGGCAAATAATGTAGTGCGAGGGATAAGAGTTTGTGATGGGTACCTGGTATGTCTTGACTTATGCGTAGACTCCCCGGCAACGGCACCAGAAATGGCTCGTTGTCGGGAGTTAAATCTTGACTTGACTTCGCGTAAGCCTCCCCGGCAACGGCGCCAGAAATCCTTCTTGCTACCTCCTGAGCACCGCGTTGGTTTTCCCTTGAAGAGGAAAGGGTGATGCAGTAAAGTAGCGTAAGTATTTCCCTCAGTTTTTGAGAACCACGGTATCAATCCAGTAGGAGACCACGCTCGAGTCCCACGCACCTACACAAACAAATAAGAACCTCGCAACCAACGCGATAAAGGGGTTGTCAATCCCTTCACGGTCACTTACGAGAGTGAGATCTGATAGATATGATAAGATAATATTTTTGGTATTTTTATGATAAAGATAAATAAAGATGCAAAGTAAAATAAATGGCAATAAAATAGCGAAGTGTTGGAAGATTAATATGATGGAAAATAGACCCGGGGGCCATAGGTTTTACTAGTGGCTTCTCTCAAGATAGTATAAGTATTACGGTGAGTAAACAAATTACTGTCGAGCAATTGATAGAATTGAGCATAGTTATGAGAATATCTAGGTATGATCATGTATATAGGCATCACGTCCGCGACAAGTAGACCGAAATGATTCTACATCTACTACTATTACTCCACACATCGACCGCTATCCAGCATGCATCTAGAGTATTAAGTTCATAAGAACAGAGTAATGCTTTAAGCAAGATGACATGATGTAGAGGGATAAACTCATGCAATATGATATAAACCCCATCTTTTTATCCTCGATGGCAACAATACAATAAGTGCCTTGCTGCCCCTGCTGTCACTAGGAAAGGACACCGCAAGATTGAACCCAAAGCTAAGCACTTCTCCCATTGCAAGAAAGATCAATATAGTAGGCCAAACCAAACTGATAATTCGAAGAGACTTGCAAAGATAACCAATCATACATAAAAGAATTCAGAGGAGATTCAAATATCGTTCATAGATAAACTTGATCATAAACCCACAATTCATCGGATCTCGACAAACACACCGCAAAAGAAGATTACATCGAATAGATCTCCAAGAAGATCGAGGAGAACTTTGTATTGAGATACAAAGAGAGAGAAGAAGCCATCTAGATAATAACTATGGACCCGAAGGTCTGAGGTAAACTACTCACACATCATCGGAGAGGCTATGGTGTTGATGTAGAAGCCCTCCGTGATCAATGCCCCCTCCGACGGAGCGTCGGAAAAGGCCCCAAGATGGGATCACACGGGTACAGAAGGTTGCGGCGGTGGAAATAGGGTTTTGGCTTCGTATCTGATGTTTCCAGGGTATATGGGTATATATAGGAGGAAGAAGTATGTCGGTGGAGCAACGAGGGGCCCACGAGGGTGGAGGGTGCGCCCCCTACCTCGTGGCTTCCTCGTCTGTTGCTTGACGTCCACTCCAAGTCCTCTGGATCACGTTTGTTCCGAAAATCACGTTCCCGAAGGTTTCATTCCGTTTGGACTCCGTTTGATATTCTTTTTCAGCGAAACCCTGAAATAGGCAAAAAAACCCAGCAATTTGGGCTGGGCCTCCGGTTAATAGGCTAGTTCCAAAAATAATATAAAAGTGTATAATAAAGCCCATTAAACATCCAAAACAGAATATATAATAGCATGGAACAATAAAAATTATAGATACGTTGGAGACGTATCAAGCACCGCGGACGCGCTACCACCATCGCGGGGACGAGGCGGAGTATCTTGCGGCGGCGGCGAGCACCGCGGACGCCCTACCACCATGGTGTGGACGAGGTGTTGCAGTCCTCCCCTCGAGATCGACTCCAGCCTGACGATGACGATGACCTAATCCCTACAGGTGACGATGAAGACTTGCTCCAGCCTAACTGCCTCGACCTGTGATTATAGCGCTTATTGACCTAGGTCTGATGGTGATAGTTAGGAATAATTCAACTTATTTTCAGAGTATATTGAACCTATGTTAACACTAATATCTGTAATTTGTTACACCATGACGTTTATTATTGCCAGGAGATTTTTCTTAAAAAGGAAATACAAAATTTACACCTCTTGCACCACTGATAGAGATGTGCCTTGCTGTAATAGGATGACCGTCTCATGACTTATCTTGCTTGGAAAAAACAAGGAATTTAGCCATAACCATGTACATATCTGGATACTCATCTTTTTTAAGCTGTAATGTCAAGTGCTTTGATAGAGGAAACGATGGTACCAAGAATAAGGAGAAAGACATGCTGACAGTACATCCGGTTCCAATTTTCATCACACTATGTACTAATATATGCTCTCAATGATAATATGTTACCTTGCGCTGACGACACACATAACATGTTCTTCTGTAGTATAATTATGCTTACCTTTGCTGGAATTTCAGAGTTGAAAGGACATGATGTTTCCACACGAGGGGAGTTAAGTTTGGTTGTCTTTTGTTTCATAAAAAATATTGGTGGCATTTAGAACTATGTTTAGTTGGTGTAACAGGAAAAGGAGTCTCTCTATTGGAAGGGAAAAAACAATGTTAGACACCATTTATTTTCCTGCTCGCTGATGCATGAAATGTATCATTTGGTCTTGATTTAGTGTACTGCACTTTCCTTCATTGCTCTCTGTTCTTTAATAAGTTAGAATCATATAGAACCTGATATTTCTTCGTGGTGTCTTTAGATCCCATGAATGTCATTTTGCACTGAAGGCTTGTAACCACTGGGAAATGTTTACCCTGATGTATGCCATGGGGGATGATCTAGAGGTGAAAGCTAGCAAGCCATCTCCTGATATTTTCCTTACTGCTATAAGGAGGTTTGAGGTATTAGAATTATTGTTTCAGAGGTCCTTTTCTTACTAGCAAGCTTAATGTGGAACAATTATATTTTAGTATTTGTTCGTTTAACCGTGTTATTTATCTGTAGGTCTCTTCTTTGTCCAAAGTATGCAGTACCAAGCCAATACATGTTTTTTAGTTTACCTGTCATGTAAATGACACAACATGATTCACTCGTGTATAGGGTAAATATATATTTATTGATGGCACACAAGTCTTTAAATTACAGTTGTAAAACATGTATTGTGTAAAAATCTAATTATACAGGGATGTGACATCACAGTGCCCGTGTCTGGTCTTCTCCGAGTCTATGCTTGTGGTTTGTGTTCTTCAAATCTTTTCATTCCCTGATATTGCTCTCTGATTTCATCTTCTCTGGACTAATTAGGGCTTTGCTTTTGTGTGCACCAATTTGAGATAATGGTCATGGCATGCAGCAGCCAAGAAAACAATGTCAAGCCCAGGATTAGGCCTGATTATGAACATAATTAGATTCACATAGTTCCTTGCATCCTCATCTTAGAACTACATTTTTTTATGCTCTTGCTTCTGTAGATTTCTAAGAATTTGATTCATTGTTCGGCCATTTTGTGCATTTGTAGTTCACATATATCTAAGTTTCGTTGATGTGTGTTTCAAATAAACAGGAGCTCTCGCATCAAGGCGAGCGTGGTTGCAGACGACTGTTACACATGTCGAGTTTGCTGACGAGATGTCTGTCTCGAAAGGCGAGCGTGAGGTCACCACAAGGTAAACCCTCCTGTACAGCAAGTACGAACAATTGGGCAACAGTATAATATTTCAACGATGGGCATGGTTACATTTTTTTCCTTTTGGTTGAGCACAGTTGTATATTGCTAAAAGGGAATATTTCAATCTGGTTTGTGAATGCACAAAATGCAAAGATACTTCAAACAAATGCACGTATCTTCTATATGAAGGTCATCGGCCATTTGGAAGAGAGGAATGGTGCATATATAATCTCAGTTAAGGTCGCTGGAGTTCCTTAAACAATTATTAATATGTAAATGATCTCAGTTATGTGTTATTTGGTTTTTCTTCTCATGTGGATGCTTCATAATTTAAACTACGCAGTGTACTCGGAGATAATCACCAAGGCCTTTTCTGTAGAAACTAACCTAAGCCTTTTCTTCTTCTCAAGTAGCTATTTTATTTTGCTAATTGCTCTGCGACTCCGTGTATAGCCGCTAAAAAGAAGTCCTTTGATGTTAGATGCAAAGTCGATGGATTTTTTTTCTATGTCAGATGCTCTTGTTTAGTGTGGGACGCTGTGTAGGTTTTTGGTGAATGGTGGTGCTGCTGCTGCAGCTCATTGGTTCTAGCTTGACATTCAGCTCTGAATGGACGTCAGTCAGGGACATGATGATCACCATCCAGATTTTGACATGGTATTTTCTCTTTCTAATCTACTACTATAGCAATTAGTAGCAGCCGCATGTGGAAAGGCTTGGCACTTCAAACTACTTCATGAAATTGTTATCATTGAAACCTGCTTGGAAATTATATAGAAGTGTAATTTATAGTGGAGTTACCAGTTCACCGTTGATAAATGTACAATGTAAAGGCAAATAATCTTTTTGTATGTTTATGTTACATTAACTAGTCAAAACACATGCATATGTTGCATATCCCCTCTCTCTCTCTCTCTTACACACACATACACACGCTCAAACACATACGCGCGGATCAGGCAAGAGAGCCCTGGCTCCGAATGCCCACTTGCCTTATTCCGAATACAATATTTCATGCTTTTTTTGCTCTTATAGGTGTTGGATGCATAACCTAAAATTAAGGGCCATCCAGTGGAGCTTTCATCGACTGTGAGCCAATTGCTTGCTTATTTGATATCTTCGATAGTCTGCTGAAAATAACATTTTTTGGTATACTGCATAAGAGAGATCATGTTGCATTTCATTGATCTTCCTCAATCATAATGAATGGACATCTGGCCAATTGATTTATCATTGAATTGGGACAAGTGAAAATGAATGGAAACTATCGGAACAGAGAATGTAAATTATGTTCCAACTTGCAGGTAGGTAGGACCACCCTATTTAACCCAATGACTAATTTGAGTCTTCATGTTCGTCTGGAAGCTAGGACAATTTTAGTGCGAATTTTTCAAAGGCATCCAGTGTTCGATTTAGTCTAATTTAATATACCAGCGATGATGGTATTGAATCTGCGAAGAAAATATATACCCATTTCCTAATTGCATCTTCATGTCTTCTTATTATATAATTTGACTGATGTGTTCTTGTATCATTCTTCTACTTTCGGAGCTATTAGTGTGATTATTTTGACCTCATGTCTTCTTATATCATTTGACCTTATTTAGATATTAATGGTTCTTTATCCAACAAGGTCTTGAATATTTTTCGCTTTATCCGTTCAAAATTTTGTTCGTCTAGCAACATTCATTGTTTGAGCTTTGATTTGAAAAACAAATTTCAATGTTATGGGATAGACAAAGAGCAAGAAGTCACAGTATATATTGTGTAGTAGCAACATTCATGATCGGCTAATGTTATAGGGTTCGTTCTTCTTTCTTTAATATCTGCATGACCAATGTGTATTTTTAATGTTCAAACCTGCACATGTCAAGTTAAGAGGCTGAGAGTAACTCAAAAGATATGCATACCTTCTCTACCTTTTCCCTAATGAAATATTTCTAAAACCATAGTGCATGTCAGGTGTAAATTCCATGAAGAACTATTGGTTTTTGTATTAGTTCCTGAAACTTCCATTGTAGGATTCTAGGATTGGTGAAAAAGTGGGGTTTTTTTCTTTTTTAGTACCTGCATGATCAAGTCAGTGTGGAATTTTAATGATCATACCTGCACGTCACATTATGATTGAGTATGTTGTAACTTTTCTAACCATTTCTTGTTATTTGCGTGAGGAAAAACTATCAGGGATATTTTTCTTACAAATCCCAAGGAAGTAATTGTTCTCACCATGTTGGTAAAAATAACATATATTTTTGTTGTATGTATACTTAATTTCAGGAGATGTAGATGTTCTTGTTATCCTATATATGTTACTTTCTCTTTTTTTTTTCTTGTGAAAAGATGAGTTCAACAAAAAAGGGGTCCTCATTCTGGCCTCGTTGGGTTGAAATGACTACTCCTTTAATTGATTTGAAGATTGTTAACTTTTTATTTTGAAACGCTTGGAAACTTTCCTTTGTTTTGGTGTTATGAAGATCTTATGCTGCAGGGAGTTTTCACCAATGCCATAGAGATACTGCTGCATCGACACATAGGATAAGATGATATTAATAAGAATGAGAGACAATAATACAGCTGAATGCAGGCACAAGAACACTGACTTCAGGTGAGCTCCTGTCTGATGCCCTTTGCTGAGCTCAATAGGTTTCAGGTGGACTGGCGGATTGCTCTAAAATTGTTGTACGTGCTGGAACAGAGCATTCGCGTTCCTGTTTGCCGACGGGGCCAACGACGAGTTGAGCTCGCTGACAGTTCGGTGCTAAAATCAATTGACGCCAACAGACCAGTGAGGTCCAATTACCCCTGATATGTATGTGGTTAGAGAATTTTTTGCATTAATTTCCTTATTTGTGCAACATGTGCAATTCTGCATATGAGCACCGAATTCTGTGAGTGAGGTTTACAGCAATTTGATGATCTTATGTTTCTTGCAGGCGCAAAAACTTTATATTTGTTGCTGTCAAAGAATGAGAGGCAAACATTATCATTGCACTGAATGAAGCTTGTAAATAGGAAATTTAATATGTCATCATCTCTTGTAGTGGGTGAAAATCGTTTCGTTTATAAATCAGATATGAAGTGCTAGAGCAACGAGAATGAAGAGAGTGAAAGTAGAGGAGAGGAGGGCTGACAGAAAGATGCTAGTTAAGGTGGTGAAAAAAAACACTAGTAGAAAAAAGGGTCAAATGTGAAGCACATTAGTGCCGGTTTGATTTTGAGGCGGCACTAATGTGTCCATTAGTGCCGGCTCCAACGGCTAGGCGGGCGGAGATCATTAGTACCGGTTCGTGAGCAACCTTTAGTACCGGTTCGTGTCACGAACCAGTACTAATGAGGCTGCGTCAGGCTGTGGTCAGGCTAGGGCCCCACGGGCACCTTTAGTACCGGTTCGTGCCATGAACCAGTACTATAGTTTCTTAGTAAGCTGTTTTTAGTCCCACCTCGCGAAGAGAGAGGCACTAGGAGCGGTTTATAAGCCCTGAGTGCAGAGACGATGAAGGAGAGGCGCAATGCTCATCTGCACGTTGCTTAGCTTTAAGCCTTGAGGAATAGTGGAGACTGCACGAAGCTATGTGCAGTGCAGTTTGCACTATTCCGAAAGGCCTGAAGCTAATTAATGAGCATTGTGCCTCTTTTTTTATCTTTAATTACTTATTACAACTCCGGACTTCTTGTGTTACGGCAAAAACTGGACGCACTACGTCTACAAACTGGACAATCTCTTTCGAAGTATCAGGGTTTCTGACGAGAACTCATCTGTTACATGGGCACTTCATTTTTTTAAACTTATTACAACTCCAGACTTTTTTGCGTTCCATACACACCATTCAAAGCGACGTCATCAATTTAAAAAACTTTCTGACATCATTTGCTATTTTTTAGTCATTTACCGATTTGTTTAAAGAGCTAAATGACCGTGAAATTGAAAATCACTACAAAATGAACTCTGAAAATGTCGAAACTTGGCATGGTATCATCATTTCACCCACATAGTATGTGCAAAAGAGTAGAGAGGGTTACGGCAAAAACTGGACGCACTTCGTGTACAAACTGTACAATCTCTTTCGGAGTATCAGGGTTTCGGACGAGAACTCATCTGTTATACTGGCACTTCATTTTTTTAAACTTATTATAACCCCAGACTTTTTTTTGCATTCCATACGCACCATTCAAAGCGACGTCATCAATTTTCAACACTTTCTGACATCATTTGCTATTTTTCAGTCATTTACCGATTTGTTTAGAGAGCTAAATGACCGTGAAATTGAAAATCACTACAAAATGAACTCTGAAAATGTCGAAACTTGGCATGGTATCATTATTTCACCCATATAGCATGTGCAAAAGAGTAGAGAGGGTTACGGCAAAAACTGGACGCACTTCATGTACAAACTGGACAATCTCTTTCGAAGTATCAGGGTTTCTGACGAGAACTCATCTGTTACATGGGCACTTCATTTTTTTAAACTTATTACAAATCCAGACTTTTTTGCGTTCCGTACACACCATTCAAAGCGACGTCATCAATTTACAAAACTTTCTGACATCATTTTCTATTTTTTAGTCATTTGCCGATTTGTTTAGAGAGCTAAATGACCGTGAAATTGAAAATCACTACAAAATGAACTCTGAAAATGTCGAAACTTAGCATGATATCATCATTTCACCCACATAGGATGTGCAAAAGAG
>NC_057811.1:43580062-43581410 GCF_018294505.1 Triticum aestivum | reverse complement strand
ATCATCATTTCACCCACATAGCATGTGCAAAAGAGTAGAGAGGGTTACGGCAAAAACTGGACGCACTTCGTGTACAAACTGCACAATCTCTTTTGAAGTACCAGGGTTTCTGACGAGAACTCATCTGTTACATGGGCACTTTATTTTTTTTAAACTTATTACAACTCCAGCCTTTTTTACATTCCGTACACACCATTCAAAGCGACGTCATCAATTTTCAAAACTTTCTGACATCATTTGCTATTTTTTAGTCATTTACCGATTTGTTGAGAGAGCTAAATGACCGTGAAATTGAAAATCACTACAAAATGAACTCTGAAAATGTCAAAACTTGGCATGGTATCATCATTTCACCCACATAGCATGTGCAAAAGAGTAGAAAGGGTTACAGCAAAAACTGGACGCACTTCGTGTACAAACTGGACAATCTCTTTCGAAGTATCAGGGTTTCTGACGAGAACTCATCTGTTACATGGGCACTTCCTTTTTTTAAACTTATTACAACTCCAGACTTTTTTGCGTTCCGTACATACCATTCAAAGCGACGTCATCAATTTTCAAAACTTTCTGACATCATTTGCTATTTTTAGTCATTTACCGATTTGCTTAGAGAGCTAAATGACCGTGAAATTGAAAATCACTACAAAATGAACTCTGAAAATGTCGAAACTTGGCGTGGTATCATCATGTCACCCACATAGGATGTGCAAAAGACAAAACAGAAAATAAATAAAACAGAAAAGACAAAAATTATATAAAAAAATTACTCAAAAATAAATAGCAGAAAATAAATAATGCAGAAAAGAAAAAAATATATAATTTTTTTATTTTCACAAAGAAACTAAATACAGCAAAAAAAACTACTCAGAAATAAATTGAAGAAAATTATATAAAAAATTGTTGGGGCACTGCCCAGTGGGCCTGCCAGACCTAGGGTTTGCAAATACAGGCCCAGAAGGGCCAGCAGGCTCACAGGGCAGCACGCTGAAGTTAGGCCCAGAAGCCTGCTATAGAAAGGAGTTCAAGACAGCAGCCGTGCCGGGGCTTTTAAACTGGTGCGGGCACCCCTCGGCTAGCGAGGTGGGACTAAACTTGCCCGCACCGCACCTGCGCCAGCGCACCCCTTCAGTACCGGGTCGTGGCTCCAACCGGTACTAAAGGCCCCCCTCGCTAGCCGGTTAGTACCGGTTGGAGCCACGAACCGGTACTAAAGGGGCAGTTTCCCGCCCCTTGGCCTGGCGAAAATTGGCCTTTAGTATCGGTTGGTGGCTCCAACCGGTACTAAAGGCCCCTCCTATATATATGGCACTTACGAAAAATTCAGTTTCATCGACCACCACTTCTTCTC
>NC_057811.1:43570797-43578834 GCF_018294505.1 Triticum aestivum | reverse complement strand
GTAAGAAAATTAATAGAACATGTTTATTTTTATTAAATGCTTAGTTGAATTAGTTGAATTAATAGAACTAGTTGAACTAATAGAAGTAGTTGAATTAATAGAACTAGTAAGTGTTTAATGTTTCACCTATATAAACATAGGAAATGTCGTCTGACGACGAAAAATATTTCATTAATTGCGAATTCTGTGAAGACCAGCGCGGCCTGTGCGACAGAAATTTCCTTGTTGATGATAGGCGCTTCAGCATCAAGCTAGACCTTCGAAGTGGATAGAGTAAGTCACAACGACAAGTCCCTTTTCGTAATTAAGCATGACTTATATATGCTTCATTTGCTTCAACTTATAATTTTAAATTTTCACTATTCTACTAGCGCATCCCCTGCCATGCAAGAATTTTTGTCTTGGAGAAGATAAGTTTCAGTGCTATGGAAACTATGGAGGTAAAGAGAGTTTACCTGAAGACCGAGCATGGTTATACTTTCAACGTCAAATTATACAATGCAGACACGTACACCTATTTTGAATGCAAAACTTGGCAAGCACTATGCAAGGCTTATGCATTTGAGCCTGATATGGTTATCACCTTTGATATTCGTCCGGAAGATGATATTGAAGGTAATAGAGACATCTGGGTCGATGTGCAGACGCCTCCAGTTCTACCATTATGTGAGTTTCTCAACCATATTTATGTCTTTGATATTGTTTATTAAAAAATAGTTGACAACTAATTTCTATTGACAACTTATTTCCATTCAAGCAAACATGTCCGGCGCTTGGTAGACAGGACCTACTACTGTCCCGGAGCTGAACTAAACTGCGAGGAGATAAGTCATTATGTTTCATGGCTTGAGGATCTTGATGCTGTTAAGAGAAATCATTTTCCTGAATTTGAAAACCTTAGTACTCAAAACGTGCGACCAATAGTGATCGTATTGAACTACGTTCACATGTATTTAGGAAAAATGGTAAGATTTTTACTATTAGTCCTCAGTGCATCTTTTGCATACATTATTTTTCAAGCTAAACTTTCATTGCTAAGTATATTAATTACTATACGATGTTCTTCAACAGGGACCCCCGATGACAGTTGTGCATCAGTGGATCGAGACTAAAGGTCGCATGTCAATTGTTAGCTTATGGCCAAGATATCGTACAGTGCACATGAGTGCATTCAGGATTTCTGAAAGCGATGAATGCTTAATAGTGAAAGATTGGAGCAAAATTGTTAACGATCACAGAGAAGTACTAGGGGGCAGCAATCAGAAGTGCTGCCCACGATTAGGAGACAGGTTCGTCTGCATGCTCCAATCTGATGAATCAGGAGAGCTATACATGTTCTATGCTATTTTACATGAGAGAGAGCAGCAGGAGTGATTTAGCTAGTTATCATGCTCTTAGTACTTGTTGTCCTCTCATGCGTGTCCGTGTTCTTCGTCCTGAACTTAATCTCAAAGAGTGATTTGCTTTTGTGGTGTTATGAACGCTTATAATATCATGACCATGTTGAACTCGATGATATCTTTGCTAGCTAGTATATACTGTTGTTGGTGATGATATGAAGCAAGAGTTTTTATATTAATATGATGATGATGATGATGATGATGAGTTATTATATCATTTATGAAAGAAACCGCATATTAGTTTCAACTGGATGGATCCTAGCTAAGTGATCAAGTATATGCCATATCCATATTACTTAGATCACTAAGTGATCAAGTAATATGGATATGGCATATACTTGATCACGTAGCTAGGATCCACATGCATCCAGTCGAAACTAATCTGCGGTACTTTCACCTAATGATTTAACAACTCATTATAATGTAAAACAATCACTAAATTAAATTCAAAACACAAAACTAAAGGAAAAATAAAAATTAAAACCAAAACACACCCAAACATTTAGTACCGGTTGGTGTTACTAACCGGTACTAATGTCCTACACGCACCCGGGCCTGGCTCGTGCCACGTGGTGGCACGTTAGCGCCGGTTCGTGCCGAACCGGTACTAAAGGGGGGGGGCCTTTAGTCTCCACTCTTTAGTGCCAGTTGCAAAACCGGCACTAAAGGCCCTTACAAACCGGCGCTAAAGCCCGGTTCTGCACTAGTGAAATGGGATGAGAAAAATATAGGAAGAGATGAACATGTATATCTACGTGGTCGGAAACCACACATATGACACCTTTCAACATAATATCATTATATATATGTTATTCTATGGCTTCAGGTGTTAGTCGTCTTAGTTCCCTCGTCGGTGTGAGGCGGCCGCCGGTGGCCTCACGTGGATCTGAGCCGGCTGCCTTGGGTGGGAAGGTTGGCTGGAGGGATGGGAGGCTTCGATGGTGGTCGAGCCACCCCTCGCCAGCGCAAGGTCACTCGTTGTGGATACGATCCGCTCATCCCTCCTTCCTCGGCCCAATGCTTACTGGCTCATATTTCACGATGTTTGGGGCAGGGTGGTTGTTGGAGGTTCCATGAGTTTAAGGGTTGTCGGTCTGGGTAAAGCCAACTTTTTGATGATCCCAAAGTTGTATGGATGCTAGACGGCGGCCCTAGCGGTGAGGGACGCAATGTTCATGGGTGGAGCACGCGTCTTGGGTGCTGGCTGGCTGTCATGGCCATGTGAGTGGCATGGTCATTGGTATTTGGCATAGCATGTCGTCGTTGGTTCTATAACTGCATTGGCATCTGGCGGTACCCTGGTTCCATGGAGGTATGTGAGCGTCGGGTGCATAACTTGCCTTGTCTTTTCCAGGCCGTCGACAACAGTATCCATGAGCATCTTACCTTGTTGGAGGCTCCGTCGGGGTCGCTCCCTATTTTTTGTGTTGCTTCGGGTGAAAACTTGGTCATCGAGAGAGGGCGGGGGGTGGGGGCACTCCAGTGGTGTATCCTTCTTCTAGGCATGACTTTGGAGTACATGCTTCGTCGGTGTCCGGCTTCACCTCTTCAAGATGCCTAGCACACCGTGGAGGTTTCCATCGACTCTAAACGGTTCTTTTTTATCACCCTTATATTTTGCCTTGGGTGTGTGTGTTGTGTGTGGTGGTGACATGTTGTATGCCGTTGCGAGTGTGTTGGTTGTTGCTTTATATATATATATATAAAGGGGCAAGAGTGTATTTTGGTAAATTTGTTTGTAGGCCCATGGCAATGCACGGGAAGTTTACTAGTATATATAATGTACCTGATACTTCGGATCAGACCAGTGTTTAACGAGGCCTCTCCAGTCTTCATCCGATATATTTTCCACTGGAGATGTTTGGGCAAGTTCACTATTAGCCTTGCATTCAAACTGAGTTTTGCTCAAGTTATACCGATACTGTTGCAGATCAGACTTGAAAACACGGGTGAAAGCTTGTCTAGTTGCATCATCTTGACTATCCAACTTGAACCTCATCTATTGAAAATTATGGGAGTCTCATTATCAGCAACCTAGAAACTATGGGACAGAGCAAGACGATATTACTAGTTTCCATAAATAACCATACTTACAGATAAATGGTCGAGAAAGGTGTTGAACTGGGTTTCGTCTTTGTCATTCCTCTACTGAATGCATGTTGGGAGGATACGTACATGACACCTAACGGCAACCACTGCCTCTGATACTAACTTGGCTGACTCTGTAGCATCACGTGGCCTAATTAAACCTGCCTCAAAACGGATCTCCATTCTTCCTCCTCTAGATTTAGTAAACCTATCAAGCATTATCCCTGATGTTTGTTTCCTCTTGTGCCTAGGTGCTAGTCCAACAGCAAACATAGGAAGTGTTAGTGTACATCAAACTGTGAGACTACATATAAAGAAGCATGCAACTGTAACTTGACTCCAGCAACTACCTTCTTACTGTTGAAGCTCACAAAGTTCATCTGATCTTGCCAACTCATCTTGTGTCAAGAGTGCTTCGAAAGTAGTGTCAGGTGGCAAGGGAGCTTGGGAACATGCTACTAGCTGAGTTGACCAACGAGTAAATCGTGCAGCTGGTGGTACTGCGGAAGGTGTTGCAACAAGTAGGGCTGTCTCTGCTTGTTTGGTGGCAGCTATTTGTTTCTGTTTGGCTTGTTCTGCAGCTCGTGTAGCACGGGATACCCTCTTTGTACAATTTTTCACTGGACTTTGACCTTCTATTGCACCAGCAGTACCAGCAGAATCTACAGGATTCTTCCGCTTCCCTTTCCCTGTCATTATGTGTTCCTTCCTCTTTCTCTGTGCCATGTTAAGTCAAGCCGACAAGAAAAACGAATAACAATTTAGTTCTTCAGAACAAATTGATGCGTGATACAGACGAACTGAACTTTGATGTTAGACAACCACATGATAGGAGGATGTAATATGTACGAAAAACAGGACAGAATGAGATAACCAGAACTATGATGTGTAAACTAAGCAGAAGACATTTCACTAAATTAGAAGCAATGCAATGGATGGTAGACACCATATGAAAGATGCTACAAATATCGCTCTGCCAAGTTAACAATGTCTCATCATAAATGGCGTTTAAACAAATGTGAAGCAGTACAAGAAATAAATCATATGCAAGATGCAAACAACATCACACTACCAAGTTAAAGGTCTCTCGTCATTAGTGCCATTGCATATTCACAGCTTATGATGTGTAAACTAAGGAGAAGGCATTTCAACAAATTAGAAGCAATGAAACCTAGACACCATATGAAAGATGCAACGAATATCACTCTACCAAGTTAAAACTGTCTCTTCATAAGTGCCATTTCAACAAATTAGAAGTAGTACAAGCTAGAAAAGAATGCGAGATGTAACCTATATCATACTCCCAAGTCAAACGTGTCTTATGATAAGTGATTGTTGCAGGTTACACAACAGTAGTACTTTGATGTAAGAACATGGTGTGATAGATAGATATTGTATGTTCTAGAAACAGGAACACGTGTCTTATTCACAAGTATAATGTTTAAAGTATCATACATAGCATGCAACCACATATAATAGTGCCAAGTTAGAGGGAGCACCTGTGATGGTGCACTAGGGGAGACGTGCTCATCATCAACACATCTATGTTGAGTGTCTATGCATGTGTTGTCTTGGAAATCATCTTGGGGGGATGGAGGAGTAGAATCTGTAGAGGCCCTCAGTTTGGAAGGAGCACCTTTATCCGCTGCCTTGCTAACTTCCTTCCGCTTTATTGATTTTGAATTGTCAAGTAAAACCGACAAGAAAAAGCAATAAAATTCACTCTTCAGAACTCATTCATGCATGATACTGACAATCACTACTTTAATGTAAGGCAAAGACATGATACCAGGATGGAATAATACGAAAAACAGGACGATATGGCATATTCACAACTGTTTGTGTAAACTAAGCAGAAACCATTTCAACAAATAAGAAGCAATGCAAGCTAGACACCACATGAAAGACGCAACCAATATGACTTTGCCAAGTTAAAAGCGTCCCATCATAAATGGCATTTCAACAAATTAGAAGCAGTGCATGCTATAAATCATATGAAAGATGCAACTAATATCACACTGCATATACTAAAGGTGTCTCGTCATATTGATTGATGCGGGATACAAAAAACAATAGTTTTATGTAAGGACATGCTTAATAGACAGATGTACTATGTACTATAAAACAGGAAGGCATGTCACATTAACAGGTATAATGTATAAACTAAGCAGAATAGCACATGCAATTTAACCAGATTGGAAGAATTACAATCTAGGCACCATATGCAACATGCAACCACATATCACGCTGCCAAGTTAGAGCAAGCACCTGCAATGCTAGTGTAGGGGAAATGCGGTAATCAACTATAGAGCTACGTTCACTATCTTCATCTAGCCTTGCTGTTTCTTGAGAATCATGTAGGGAGGCTGACGCTGCATTCTTTAGATGAGGATCTTTTCTCACAGTAGTCCACTGGCCTGACTGCCTCATCATAAGTGATTGATGAGGGATACACAAGAACATTAGTTTGATGTAAGAACATGGTTAATAGACAGATGTACTAGTATGTACCAAAAACAGGAAGGCATGCCATATTCAAAGGTATGGTGTGTAAGCTAAGCAGCTGCAATTTAACCAAATTGGAAGCAATACAAGCTAGACATCCGGCTGGAGTGGTGAGCATGATCATCTAGGACCTAAGAGCCTGGTGGGAGGCGGGCTGCTTCGCCACCATCGTGGCTTTTTAGTTGGCTTCCAGGTGATGCATGTGTGTGCTGGGCTTGTCACTGGCTCGGCCAGTGCCTTGACTAGCTATTTGACTTCTAGTGCTCCCGGGATGGTGGTTCATGTAGAAATATCTTTCCTTATCTTAATAAAGACCGACTTCGGCCTTTCGAATACAAGCTAGACACCATATGCAACATGCAACCACATATGACACCGCGAAGTTAAAGCGGGCACCAGGGATGGTGGTTCATTGCAAGTGAGATTGTCAACTCCAGAGCTACGTTTACCATCTCCATCTGCTGACACTACACCCTTTAAATTGTCGAAACGTGTCTGGCCTACCCGCGTACAAAGCTGGAGCGACTTCTCTCTTTCCTTTTCTGCTTCTGTGAAGGCAGAGTCTTAAATACCCTTGCATAAAAACACAATAGTGAGAGTATGGGTGAAGTGTGTGCAGAACTAGTGCACTGTAAAAGTAGCAGATAGCAGGTGGCTGAAAAATAAATGACAGGAAACATATGATAGCTCTACAACATTGCATGGCAAACAAAATTAGATTCTACTCCGTATGATTTTGTAATATATGAGCACCGGAAATGCTGGCACTACAGGAAATAGCTACTTTGCCGTCTGCCATGGCGGACGGCAAAGGCTCGAAAGGCGGACGGCAAAGACCTTTGCCGTCAGCCGCGGACGGCAAAAGGCTCCGGCAAAGAAGGCTACGGTAAACAGCTGCTTTGCCGTCTGCTTCCTGGCGGCGGACGGCAAAGATCTGGCAGATGGCAAATTAGCTGATTCCAGTAGTGTGGTACTCCTCCAGCACACCACCACATGTGGTCCTATCAAGATAACAGTCGACTGAAAATAAATAGGCCAGTCCATTTTTTTATGAATCGTCCGATCTATAAGGAACGGGAAGATGGCCTTCGTCTACCTCCCGCCAGTCACTGTTGACGATCTTTCTCGAACCGCCAGCGACCACCGGCCCAGACCCCTGCCTCCGCCGCCCCGCCCTCCCCTCGACCTCACACCACCGCCGTGCTTGGTAGCGCCCCCAAGCCATCCCTTTAATCTCGGCCGATCTCCAGATCGGGCGCCAGCAGCTCTAGGCTCCACATGCCCCTAAGATAAACACCGAGGCGCTGGTTCCCCGGCGTAATAGGCACACTAGCGCCTGTTATGCCGGGGAATGCTTCCGTTAATTGGGAATCAACTGACCAGGAATTGAAATCCAGGGGGGCGACGGACATCTAGCTAAGGTGAAATAGTATATGAGGAGAAACCTTGTGCATCACGAGTTACTAGGAACATCTAGTATGAAGAAGAAGCGATCAACTAGTGTCTTCTGTGGGATGAATACCGTGCAAGCAGCCACGTAAGATTTGCACGAATAAGAGAAGAGGAGTACCATTTCCAGTTGCCAGTGTGGTCTCCTCCATATGTCGCGACGATCTTCTTCTTTTTGCCGGGGGAACCGATGTTTTGGAGGTGGGTACAGGCTTGGACAAGCCCATGACCAAATTGTTGACTTTGTTGCCGTGGCCGTATATCGGCGGAGGGGGAGCAGATCCGAGGTGGCGAAGGACGGCATAGCAGGAACAACTCTGGTGTGGTGGACGGTGGCGAAGTTGGAGCGGCAGCGGTGAGGCGCACGACGGCGTGGTTGAACTGGCTCGGGTATGGACGGCTCATCCTCGGCTTCAACTACAAGCCGTGGAGGGGGTTGCGGTTGAGGTTGTGGTGGACGACGGCGTCGGGGTATCGGTTCCGGCGTGATGGAGGAGGGCGGCAGTTGAGGGGTGGGATGGGGTGGCGGACGGAGGACGCCAGGGTTTCATGGCTGGTGAAGAGGTAGTTTTGGCGCCCACGGAGTACGAATTGG